>NC_090390.1:25598191-25898191 GCF_036365525.1 Heterodontus francisci | reverse complement strand
TGTATGAACAACCTCCACATACAGCACCTTTAACAGAATAAAATGTCCCAAAGTACTTCTCAGCAGTGAAAAGCCACAGTATAAAATAAACTAATGTAGGAAAGAATAGATTCTGGCCCTGCAAAAAAAGTTTTTAAATTAACATTAGGAAACAGAACTTCAAAAATGTAGCAATTTCAGAATTACTACTAGTGCCACTACAGGAACAGCCAGCATAGATAAATGCGTAACTAGAGGTGTGGATTGGGTTTGTAGTTCTGTGATTCCTAGGACAAGAGTGAGCTGTAATGACAGGAGACCTTCACTGGAGCAGTCCTGGAATTAACAACCTGACAGGAGGTTAGCTAGAGATACAGGGAAAAGGCCAGACACTAATATGGTAGGGGTTTGGGGAAAAAAGCCAGTGTAGAGTAGGCAACTTGGAAGGGAAAGATTTGGGTGTGGAAGTAATGAATTGAGCTCAGGAAAGGTTTAACAGGCTAATTTTGTTTTTTTAATTATGGTGCAAGGTAATGAAAAAGGAACAGAGTGCAAAACTAAATAATGGAGAACTGCAATCGTTGTTAGAATAGAAAATCACAACTAACTGAAGTATCCTTGTAGCAAGTTCAGGATAGACAATTAAATATAGCTGGGCATAAAACTTCAGTGATGGAAATCCCACATGCCAAATGGAAAATATTAATTTTGTCATATGGAACTTTGCCTGAGAATTTTACTGAAATTGTTCCAAATAACTTTTTTTTTTAAAAACAGGACAGAGCAGCAAAGATGGCCACATACAAATTTGCGCATGAAAAGCCAAAGGCCGACTGGAAACAAAGGTGATAGCCCAGTCTAGCCAGAACAATAAAGGTAATCTCTAACTAAATTACCTCGAATAGCTTTTGATCATTAAAAGCTATCGACACCCATTGACTTTGAAAGAGTCAACCCCCCCCACCCCAAGTATGTTTGCACAACTTGAGAGCAGAAAAGTGAATTTCAAAAAACTTTCCGGAAACATGTTTCAATCAAAGAGTTGGTCACATGACTTGCCTGCCTGTGTAACTGTGTGTGTGAATTGTGTCGCTGAAAGCAGACAGTAACTCAACTCCAAGGAAGAAAGCACCTCTCTCTCCAGCAAAGACCTGGGGAGCCTGGGCTGCAGCTTAATCTCAAATCTACAGATCTTCACAGTCAGTAAAAGAGAATAGATAAAGCCTCTCTTCACCCTTCTAGAACCCAAGAAGCAAGCCAAAATTGTGCACGTGGTCCAGCGAGGACTTCAAGACTTCAATTTCAACTAAGGACACTGGTACTACACTTCCATATTTAAACCCCATTTTTATTAAGGACTTTACTCCAACCTCCCAACTCTGTTTTTTCCCTTCTATTTGTGTGCGTGCGCCTCTCATATGAATGCGTGTGTCGATATTTCACGTGTTTTAGTAAATTTAAACAGTTTAGAGTGATAAGGTTAATAAACTTACATCTTTCTTGTCTAAACTCAAGAAAACCAGTCTGATTGGTTTATGAACAATTATAATTACAAGAGCAAGTGATCACTGAGGTGGTAAGTTAAATGGATAAATAAACCCTGGTGCAGGAGAAGGGGCAAAAGGGGAGCCTGAGACACCTTCCTCACCTGGTCGTAACACTTTCAAGAGGGATACAAAGAGGGGGGAAGGAATAGTGGTATTGTCTCCAATAATCATAGCACTGGAGCACAAGAATCTAAACAGAGAACTGGTTCAAAACGTACCTCCAGATTTAGCAGAATAGCAAGGATTGTTCATGTTACTGGGAATATACTGCAGACTGAATGATAGGGAATTTGAAGATTAAATCTCAAACTAGATAGGACAGCACTCAATGTTTTTGAATAATTAACATCTACAAATACATTAGATGGGTAAGGAAAACAGTGGTGTGATCAGGCTGTTTCTTAATCAATATGCTGCTACTCCAATGAGGAATGAAACATTCCTTCACCAGATTTCAAGCAATAAAGTAGAGCAAGTAGGTAAACTATAAGTAGGGGAATATTTGGAGCAGCAGTGATCAGAATATATTTGAGTTTAATGCAAGAACTTTAGAGGAAAGAGAAGTGAAGGACAAGGGTACATGACTGGAAAAAGCATTTGGCAGCCAGATCAAAAAAGGCCTAAATGGAAGGTAATACAGACAAACAGAACCATATATCAGCACTGGGAAATATTTCAACAGGAGACAGAAAGTGAACAAATATAATACAGTAAAGAAAAAGGAGTTTTTCCACAGAAAGAGGCTCATTGGGGAAATTAGATAAAACCAGTATTTACAGCTCATTAATCCTCATCCACTTTACCTGCTAAACAGGCCACTCAATTATTTACCCATTTAACTCCACTGGTTGATTCCTTGTGGCAATGTGCATACGGTAAACAAATTAAATGCAAAAAATTATTGAATTAAGCCTGAGGTAGGACTGTGCAGACAAGGACTGAGAATAAGGCAGAAGGGGAAGCTACTGTGGTATGGGGTGGGGAGAGAGAAATGGAAGGCAGTTTGAGGTAACCATTTCACCTCTAATTGTTTTTTCCTAGTTGATTACCCCTGTCCTTCACTTCTCTCATTCTTGCCATACAAACATACAAAATGTTAGTTAATTCTAAATTAAACCTGATTATATTGTGGTCACATGTTGGTAGAATATAGCAAGAGGCCAAGGGAGCAACATCCAAGAGATGGAAAGGGGGTGGGGGAAAAAAAGAGAGGAGGAGGAGAAAATATATCACTAGAGGTTTTCAGGGTGAGGATGGAGGCTAAAGGATGATTAGGGCTTTAAATGGGAATTTTTTTAATTCATTCATGTGATGTGAGCATCACTCTAAGGCCAGCATTTATTGCCCATCCTTAATTGCATTTGAAAAGGTGGTAGTGAGTCACCTTCTTGAACTACTGCAGTCCATATGGTATAGATACACCCACAGTGTTAGGTAGGTTAACTCCAGGATTTTGAGCCAGCAATGAAGTAACTGTGATACATTTCCAAGTCAGGATGATGTGCGACTTAGAGGGGCAACGTGGAGGTGCTGGTATTGCCATATACCTCCTGCCTTTGTCCTTCAAGGTGGTAGAGATTGCAGGTTTGGGAGGTGCTGTAGAAGAAGCCTTGGCAAGTTACTGTGCAACCTATAGTTTAATGCTAATTAGTTGATCATGTTAAGGTTATGCCCCTTTGTTCTGGAAAACTCCATGAGATGAAATAGCTTTTATCTGTAAAAATAAATTTACTACAAGGCAATCAAGATGCCGATTAGGAGGGCCAGGGATAAGAACAAGTGAGAGGACCGCAAGAGCAGCAAGGGAGATGGACAGACTCCGCAAGCATGATCCCGAGCTTCCGGATGCTTGCCATTTTAATTCATCACTTTGTTCCCAAGCCCACATTTCTGTCGTCTGCCTGCTGCAGTGCTCCAATGAACATCAACACAAGCTCGACGAACATCACCTCATCTTCCGATTAGGCACTCTACAGCCATCTGGGCTCAACTTAGAGTTCAATAATTTCAGACCATAAGCCCCATTATTTTTTGTTTCTAGTTTTATATGGTTTTCCTTTAATTATTTATTTTTTAACCATGTGCTAGTCTTAAACTTATTTTTCATGCCTTTGCTTTAATACAGAGCCGTTCATGATTCTGCCTTTAGCACTCTCTCTGGACTCGTGCTGTTACTACAACTATTTAGCGCTCCTTTTAAATTTCTGTTCCACGACATCAGTCATTTAATCTCTCCCCTCTCTGTCCTATCACAGTCCTTCCTTCTTGTTCTTCTCCACCCCCCCCCCCCCCCCTTTCACTTGCTCAAAGACTAACTTTTGCCAGTTCTGACGATGGGTCACAGACCTGAAACGTTAATTTTGTTTCTTTCTACACAGATGCTGCCAAACCTGCTGAGTATTTCCAGCACTTTCTGTTCTCAATTCATGATTTCTATTACTCTGTGTGTCAAGAAGTGTTTCCTGACATTACTTCTGAATACCCTAGCTCTAAATTTTAGATTATGCAACCTTGTTCTAGAATTCCACCAAAAGAAATAGTTTTTCTCTATTTACCCTATCAACTCCTTCGATCATCTCAATTAGATTACTGCTTAACCTCCTATGTTCAAGGGACTACAAACTTAGTCTACGCAATCTCTCCTCATAATTGAACCTTTTTAATCCCTGTATCATTCTTGCGCTGCACCCCCTCGAACAATATATAATTCATGAGATGCGATATCCAGAACAAAACACAGTACTCCACATAGGGTCTAACCAGAGCTCTGTATAGCTGTAGCATAACTTTGTAATAAACTTCGTAATTCCAGTCCTCGAGATAAAGGCCAACATTCCATTTGGCTTTTTAATTTTTGTACCTGTCCACTAGCTTCTACTCTGTACTTGGACTCCCAAATCTTTCTGCTCATCCACAGTTCCCTGCTTATCATTTAGAAAATACTCTGATCTATCTTTCTTAGGTCCAGTGAATGACCTTATACTTTCCCACAATGCACTCCATCAGCCAGTTCTGCCCACTTAATCTATCAATGCCCCTTTGCAAATTTCTGTTCACATTTGCACTATTTACTGTGCCGCCCAACAGGCTCATCAGAAGATGGAGATATATGACTTGCTATTCCTTCATCCAAGTCATCTAGAAATATAGTAAAAAGCTGAGGCCCCAAGTACATATCCACTAGTCACATGCTGCCAATTTGAGTCCATGCCCAAGACGTATCTGTTCTCCAGAAAATACACTGCTGTAGCACCACCCTGTGTGAATGGCAAGTATTGTACAATAAATAGAAGGACAGAGTTCAATTGATTGATGTTCAAGTAACGTTTGGATGCACTGCATTACTCATTTTATTGTGCCCATAGGTGGCACAATTAGAAAGTTGTGACCAGTCACCATTTCTCTTATATAGTGAACTGAATTGCAGAAGTTCTGAACCCAACCAGTGACCTCATCATTGTAACAAACGGTGTTTTTATTGTTTAAAGTGTGGCAACACCAGCTGGTTACTGTATCTAACATAAGGTGGTGAGTTTATGAGCACTCAAATACTAGAAGATACAATGTTGTAATTTTCAACGTGTAAAACGAAGAAAAAAAACAATTTCAACAGTACTGTTCATTATAGAAGATACAATACTGTCATTTTAAACAAAAAAAAGTGTGGTAGTTTGCTCCCCACTTAACAACTAGCTGTCACTTCAAATTCACTTGAGACAACTAGGCACAATAAGCTGCTTCTGAAACAGTTTAAAATGGCCAATTATTAAACAATGAACAATTTTAGTCTTTTACAAATTATAGTATAGAAAAATTAGTGGGTTAATCAGGCCCACCATTCTATTAGATGACTGATCTGTACCTTAATTCCATTTACAACAAGTTTGATCCTGATCCCTCGACACCCTGACCCAACAAAATCTGAGCCTTGAAAATTTCAACTGACCCCAAGCATCCATATCATTTTAAAAGAGAGTACAAGATTTCCATCAGCTTGTATGAAAAAAAATCACCTCCTGATTTCACTCCTAAATGGCCTAGCTTGAATTTTAACTTTGTGTCTGTTCCCAGCTAACTATTTTCTCTGCATCTACCCTAGTAAATCCCAAAAATCCCATTTTCAATTTAAACACTTCGATTAGATCACCCCTCAACCTTCCAAACCCACGGGAATACTCAATTAAAACCTTTAAACTCTGGTATCATTCTGGCGAACCTCTCCACGGCCAACATATCCTTCCTGAGAAACAGTTAACTTTTCAGTTCTGCCTGATCTGCTGAGTATTACCAGCATTTTCTGTTTTTATTTGATTTCCAGCATCCGCAGTATTTTGCTTTTATCTCCTTCCGGAGGTCTCCAGACCTCCAGGTCTGGAGTTTTGATTCTCTCAAACAATGGAATGGCATTTGGAATTTTCAAATCCAAACGGCACAACTCCTGAATCTGGAGCATTTTGTAAAATTACAACAAAAGCAGTTGCAATTCCTGACCTACTTAAGAAAAATTATTCCTTCATGGACATGAGCATCACTGGCAAAGCCAGCATTTACTGCCCATCCCTAATTGCCCTTGAGAAGGTGGTGGCAAGTCAACTTCTTGAACCGCGGCAGTCATGTGGTGAAGGTATTGTTAGGAAGGGAGTGAAGGAACAGCGATGTAGTTCCAAGTCAGGATGGTGTGCAGCTTGGAGGTGAACTTCCAGGTGGTGGGAATCCCAGGCGTTTGCTGTGCTTGTCCTTCTAGGTGGTAAAAGATTGTGGGTTTGGAAGATGGTGTAGAAGCAGCCTTGGCCAGTTGCCGCAGTGCATCTTGTAAAGGGAACACATTGCATACACTGCGTGCCAGTGGTAGAGAGAGTGAATGTTTAAGTGGGTGGATGGGATGCAGATTAAGCAGGCCACTTTGTTCTGGATTTGTCAAGCTTCTTGATCATTGCTGAAGCTGAACTCGTCCAGGCAAGTGAGTAGTATTCCATCACACTCCTGACTTGTGCCTTGTAGATGGACAGACTTTGGGGAGTTGAGAGGTGAGTTACTCGCCACAGAATTCAAAGCCTTTGACCTGCTCTTGTAGCCACAGTATTTAAAGGCTGGTCCAGTTCAGTTTCTGGTCAATGGTGACCCCAAAATGTTGATGGCGGGAAATTCACTTGAACGTCAAGGGGAGATGGTTAGATTCTCTCTTGTTGGAAATGATTGTTGCCTGGCACCTCTGCGACGCAAATATTATTTGCAATTATCTGCCCAAGCCTGAGCATTTTCCAGGTCTTGCTGCATGTCGACATGGACTGCTTCGGTATCAGAGGAGCTGCAAATGGTACTAAACAATGTGCAATCAGCGAACATCCCCACTTCTAACCTTATGATGGAGGGAAGGTCATGGATGAAGCAGCTGAAGATGGTTGGGCCTAGGACACAATCCTGAAGAATTCTTGCAATGTCCCGGGGCTGAGACGACTGACCAACAACCACTCAGCCTCCTCCTGAAGTCCCCAGCATCACAGATGCCAGTCTTCAGCCAATTCAATTCACTCCACATGATATCAAGAAACAACAGAGGGTACTGGATACTACAAAGGCTATGGGCCCTGACAATATTCCGGCAATAACACTGAAGACCTGTGCTTAGAACTTGCCGTGCCCTTAGCCAAGCTGTTCCAGTACAGCTACAACACTGGCATCTACCCAGCAATATGGAAAATTGCCCAGGAATGTCCCGCACACAAAAAGCAGGACAAGTCCAACCCGGCCAGTTACCACCGCATCAGTCTACTCTCAACCATAAGTAAAGTGATGGAATGTGTCATCAATAGTGCTATCAAGCTGCACTTTCTTAGCAATAACCTGCGCAGTGACACTCAGTTTGGGTTGTACCAGGGCCACTCAGCTCCTGACCTCATTACAGCCTTGGTTCAAACATGGACAAAAGAGCTGAACTCAAGAAGTGAGGTGAGAGTGACTGCCCTTAACATCAAGACAGCATTTGACCGAGTATGGCATCAAGCAGCCCTGGCAAAACTGGAGTCAATGGGAATCAGGGGGAAAACTCTTTGCTGGTCGGAGTCATATCTAGTACAAAGGAAGATGGTTGTGGTTGTTGGAGGCCAATCATCTCGGCTCCAGGACATCACTGCAGGAATTTCTTGGGGTAGTGTCCTAGGCCCAACCAACCATCTTCAGCTGCTTCAATGACTTTCCTTCAATCATAAGATTAGGAGTGGGGATGTTCACTGATGATTGCATAATATTCAGCACCATTCGCGACTCCTCAGATACTGAAGCAGTCAGAGTAGAAATGCAGCAAGACCTGGACAATATGGGCTGATAAGTGGCAAGCAACATTCGCGCCACACAAGTGCCGGGCATTGATCATCTCCAACAAGAGAGAATCTAACCATCTCCCCTCGACATTCAATGGCATTACGATCAGTAAATCCCTCACTATCATAGGGGCTACCATTGACCAGAAACTATTATATATATATGTGTATACATGGCTACAAGAGCAAGTCAGAGGCTAGGAATCCCACAGCAAGTAACTCACCTTCTGACTCCCCAAAGCCTGTCCACCATCTACAAGGCACAAGGCAGGAGTGTGATGGAATACTCTGCATTTGCCTGGATGGGTGCAGCTCCAGCAACACTCAAGTAGCTCGACACCATCCAGGACAAAGCAGCCCACTTGATTGGCACCCCGTCCACAAACATTCACTCCCTCCACCATTGACGCACAGAGGCAGCAGTGTTTACCATCTACAAGATGCACTGCAGCAACGCACCAAGGCTCCTTATACAGCACCTTCCAACCCATGACCTCTTACCACCTATAAGGACAAGGGTAGCAAATGCAGGGGAACACCACCACCTGCAAGTTCCCCTCCAAGTCACACACCATCCTGACTTGGAACTATATCGCCGTTCCTTCACTGTCGCTGGGTCAAAATTCTGAAACTCCCTTCCTAACAGCACTGTGAGTGTACCTACCCCACATGGACTGCAGCAGTTCAAGGCAGCAACTCACCACCACCTTCTCAAGGGCAATAAATGCTGGCCTAGCCTGTGATGCCCACATCCGAGTGAATTAAAAAAACCACAACCATCTTCCTTTGTGCTAGGTATGGCTCCAGTCAGTGGGGAATCCCCAATTCCCACTGACGTCAAATTTGCTAGCAGTCCTCGATGCTGCACTCGGTCAAATGCTGCCTTGATCTCAAGGGCAGTCACTCGCACTTCACTTCTGAAATTCAGTGATTTTGTCCATGCTTGAATCAAGGCTGTAATGAGGTCTGGAGCTGTGTGGCTCTGGCAAAACCCAAACTGACCTAATACCCTGGTGTGGAAAGCATCAGACCATTGAAATTTGTCTACCTTAAGATTCATTATTCTCTCCATTATATATCTGTCAATTTTGAGCTGACATAACTCAGAACCTACATTCTTAGGCCTCAATGTTCTTGATCTTGCTTGTGAAGATGTCATGGAACTGCAAAGTTCTAAATTAAGAGACTTTTTTTGGGAGGTTTTTCAATTAAATTCCTTCATGGGAATGTTACTTCTCAAGTTTACTGAAAATACATCGTACTTTATTACTCCCATATTCCCTTCCCTCTCAGGAGTGTATTACTGTAATAATCTTCACATTAACATTAAATAAAACAGGAAAACACTGGTTGCTCCAGTAAGCCTTTCCCATATTGTCACAATTCAACCTGTGGACAACAACCCCATCTGCTTCTCCCAGCCAATTGTCTGGGAGAGGCCAAGAAAGAATAAACCTCAGGCCAGTTTAGGAAAACGACTCTGGGAAACCTCCCCGACAATCTAAGGGTAGCAAACAAGTTCCAGGTGACCACTGTGACGGTGAGAAAAAGCCCACAATACCTACCTACCTTCTGCATGTAATGCCGGTGCCCTTGTCCAGCTTCCCTATAAAAGCTTGCAGTGAATCTGCACTCACTACATGCCAGTAAATTGTACCCCATAACATCTAGCCTTGTTCTATGTTCATGCAACTTATGTTCATATATCCTGGTTCTTCCTAACTTATCTAGCTAGAGTGGTTTATCCACAAGGACCAGATCTTTTATTTTTTTTGAAGGCCCCAATCAAATCTTGAAATCACACTTTCCTAGAGTAAAAAGTCCCAGTTCTCCAAACCTATTGCAATAACATAGTTTAAAAGACCCTTAAAGGCCCTCCTGTGAACTTTTACCAATGCCTCCACATCATAAAACAGGACATACAGGCCACAGTATTCTCGATTACAACTAACCAGTGCCTTGTGCAGAGAAAATGCTGGGCCATTAGAGCCCAATTTGTTTGCAAAGGGGTTAGCTACACAAAAGCAAAAACAACAAACTCACAGTACATTACTTGCCTTACAAAATATATATATTTTAATAACTACTCAATCTTTAGAAGTTCAATAACTTGTGAATAAATTGACGAACTGGTACATGGCAGGAATCCTACAGTGCCCTTCTGCTTCCATCACACCATACAACCCGATTTTTACTGTCTGCTCCGGTTGCACTAGATTTCAGTAGGGCACCTCTCTTCAGTACTACTGCTTGCTTCACTATAGTCATCTATTATATATTTTACATCATGTAAAAGATAGCAGATACATCATGACAAGCTACACAATACTCAGTCAGAAAAACTGAAATGCAACAACTGAGTATCAAACACAAAATTAAAGCAACATGGCAGACAAGTAAGGTAGACCCCGTCGTAATTGGCGACAGCTATTATGGTAGCGACGTAATTAGAACAGCAACACTGTTATGTGGTGCTAAAATCATTCTTGACATCAGTCCCATTTTAGCTGCACGTCTAATTACAAACAAATCTATTTCAGTTTGCAAACTCTGATGTTTGCTGAACTGGCAGAATTTTAAACAGCTTACCGTTCCACCATATATAACATCCAATGTGAACAGAAAGAAATATTCAGGAACGTTGGCTAGGACTGAGGCAGATCAATCCTCATTTCCAACTAGAGGTGCCAACCAGGATCATGTTTTCTGGTGTTCCTCGCTGTTTCCCATATTTATTTCTAAATATCTACTTTATATTATGACCAACAGGTGCAAATGCATGCAAGTCCAACAGCTGGGGTCTCTGATCTTCATGGACTAGTTACCTTGGAGTTTCATGCGATGAGAAGTCATCCTTGCTTGAAATGCTAAAGTTTCTAGTTAATTTTAAAACTTCAACATGTGCGTTTATGCTATACTCTGCGAGATCTCCAGTTTATCTGCCTATGCATGGGGAGCAGCAGGGGTTTGCAGACTCTGTGTGGGTCATTAGTCCAAATGGGAAGGACTTTAAGACTATTAAAAGGAGTTGTAGAGTTGAGAGGGTAGTTAGAGAAAAACTATTTTCTTTCATAATCTATTAACAGGCAGTTAACAGTTCAAACCCGAAGCAAACAAGAGGATTAGTTAAAGTTATATCCAGACACATCTCGGGAGTCATATGTGGCTCAGGGTTCCATTGTTTAAAAAAAAAATCAGACCTTGGAAATTATCGACCTATGCATTTGACTGTGGTAGTGGAGAACATACTATTTGGGATGTGATGTAGGATCACATGGAGATTTTGGTCATTATTAGCAATATTCTAAATGGCTTTAAGAAACAAGTCCTGCCTCACTTAAGCTCTGAGCAAGTGACCAGAATGATAGAAGACTGTCTGGTTGTTGATCTAAACCTCCCCTTCCAAAATGTTAATTAGAAAGAAATTAGATCCGTCAGGATTATAGAAGATCTATTACAATGGACAGGTAGTTGATTAGAATCATGTAAACAAAAAGTTATTATGAGGGGGACTGGATCTGACTGGAGCAAATTTTCAACAATATTCCACAGTGCTTAATATTGACTTAGTTGCTCAGTGATCTAGAAGATTGTTTAAGCAGAGCCAGTCTTCGATTTTGGACAGTACAAAAGTAATTCGGAACAAAATCGCTAAGTTTCAGGACATTTAATTACGTTGGGCAAAGCAGACAGTATATTGCGAATGTCATTTAATATGTACACGTGCTGTGTCATGCACTTGAGGTTAGCAGGTGTATCTACTAAGGATATCAGATCAGTAATGAGAGTGGGGAGGAGCTAATTGCTCACTGACTGTATACAAGCAGTATGAGGCTGTTAAAGGGAAATTAAGTGAGTTTTAGGTTGTATTTGAGGATCATATACAAATCTTAAGTGTGCAATGCAAGGGTCTTGCATGCTCCCACTTGCAGTAGGTTTCCAGTTTTAATCCCCACATATAGTGAAGGATACCAATGCTCTGCAGAGATTGACTAGGATGATACCTAATCTACTCAGTTAGAAAACGTTCCCAAGAGACAGGATTATTTGCTTTCGACAAATGCAAGCTAATACAAGGGTACGATTGAAGTTTCAAAAATGAAGCAGCGAATGGATGCAGATGGCTGCATTGTTATTTGAAATTATAACCTGGATACGGGTCATTTGGCCCATAAACAGCAAGATAAACGGCCAGAAAATCTACTAACGTTGGTTGAAGGATAAATATTGGCTAGCACACAGTGGAGAATTCCACTGTACCTGGTCAAATAGTGCCACAAGATCCTTCATATCTGCCATATGAGGCAGGTGGCAAGGCCGACATCTCAATATCAGTCTGTTACCATCAACTTGATCGCACCCTTTCAAAATTTTAAAAACTTTCACCCCATAACCTCTGCTGTTCCAATAAACAGGTCCATTTTTCAAACTTTTCTTATTTGTATTTCCTTATATCAGGCATCATCCTGGCAAATCTGCACTACACCATCTCTAATGCCTCAACATCCTTCCTACGATGTCGAGACCAAAACTATACACAGCATTTCAAGTGCGATCTTAGTAAAGTTTTACAGATTCACCACTACTTGGACTTGTATATTCTATAACTCTTGCCATTAAACCCAATATTACAAAAAAAAAATTTTTAATGACCTTATCCACTCCCTTTTAACATCAACCTCCCTTCTGCTCTTCCACTGTCCAAGTTTCCCCACAGATTTTTTTTTGAAACCAGCAAAATGTACTAGTTCATATTTAACAAAATTCAATCCACCACTGTTTTGTCCATTCTATCATCTTATTATCCCTTTGCAGCATCTATTGGTCCTCCATTATTTATTGGCTGCAAATTTGGCACTCACTCTCACCTAATAATTGATGCACAGTGAACAGAAGTCGTTCAGAACAGTATTTGATGCAATTTAATATCTGACCTTTAATTCCAAATCCCTTTATCTTCTCCAGTCGTCTTCTGGATGGTAACTTGTCAAAGGCTTTGTGGAAGCCATATACACAACATCTACCGTTTATTACCTCAAAGAACTTTGATACATGGGACCCCAACAACTGGAGCACTTCCTGGCCACGGCACCACACCTCGTCAGCGTTGATGATGCAACGCTATTCTTAAATGTAAAATAAGCAACTAGCCTGGGAGCGAGTCCAGTACCCAATCAGTGGCACTGGAAGGGTTATGGAGGCGGGAACAGGAAATTGATTGTGATCTTTAAAGGCTAGCAGCAGCCATCTCTGGGTTTGTCGTTGCCAATACAAATGAGTCTTGAGAGATCTGAGGGCCTGTGTGGGCATGGGAACGTGCCCCGGACTGCACTCCACTTTTCCCTACCCGGTTTCCTGCCACTCTCCAAGCATCTGAAGCAGCTGCTTCTGAATTCATTTAATCAGCCCTTCGCACTGTTCATGTCTTCACAACCCTGCCACGTTCCTCTCATAGCACTCTCCACGTTCCTGGCCTTTAATTGCTCCCTGCTACTGACAAGCCTGTTAATGAGTTCAACAGGCACTGAACTGGAGGTGAGCCCCCAACCTGTTCCCTCCCTGCCGGCAGCGCTTTGAAAATAGCATCCATCACATTCCGGAGGCGGCGGGCCCCAGTGCCGACCTCCAATATATTCAAACCAGACTCGCTGCCATTGCTGCTCTCAGCAGGGTTTGAAAATCTAGCCCATGATCTTTCTTTCTGAAATCTGTGAAATTGATGATAGTCGGACTAGAGGTCTAGAGCTGTAGGCAAAGGATTAAGTTAAGTACCATGAAGTGTTTCTTTTCAGAGAGTCATCCCCTGATAAAATGAAGCATTTCTATGATGTATATTTGTTTATTTCTTTCAGTCACAATGCATGTGGAATTAAAAAAACAAGTTTACAAAAAAAAATGGTCTAATTAATATACAAAGCCTCTAGTGTGTACATTCTATGCTTGGCCATATACCAAAGGAGTCACCAAACCATTCAATTCAACACATTTAATTTTTCTTTGTACCGAATTTTGACAAATATTTCTTAACCTTTGTTCGAGTTGGGCAGTCTATTTGAAACCTTCAGAGCAGTAGATAGGTCAAAGACATTGCCATGCTTTTCAGGGATTGTGCAAAGCTAAGGGCGTCCTTGTTTCTGTTCATTAATTCATTTATTATTTATTTATTTCTAGCCTATGACACAGGCTAGTGAAATATTTACTGCACAAATTTTCAAAGTTAAAATCACTTCAGGATACATGATATAACTAATAAGGCAAAAATACACAAGAGATTTTCTGTTTGATCCTTGGGGTTATTACAAATTTATCTAAATACTAGGCAGTTAAAGGCACAGCGTTGCTATAGGAAGCGAGTGCTTGCCAACAGGAGTAGTCAGAGCTGAACATGAGGAAAAAAGTGTCTAGAGGAAAAATAGTATTTCTTTCAGCAAAATGCCATCATGTTCCAGAACCACCAAGTCCCTACAGTGCTTTAAACAACTCAAGTTTCCAAGAAGACATTTTCAAATACAATTGGTAATTTATCAGTTATCGTACAGCGTGTATAAAAGGACTGGAGGTGCTACACCTCAGCTATTTATCTTGGCAAAAGACAGTTACTATCGACCAATTGAAATTAACCAGTAATTGCGTTTCTTTCTTAGAATTCTTTATCCACTTGAGTACAGTTCTGCAGTGCAAGTTCATTATGTTCTGATGCAGCTCTCCTTTAAGTATACCAGAAGGATTCAGTCAAGCAGTTCAAGTAATTAGATAAGCAATTTACTTACCTATTTCACCAAGCTCCAGTCCAACAGCTGCATTGGCCCCAAAACTGCTTATAACTGTAAAATGCCTAAAGCAAAAAGTTACGTAAGTCAATTAAAATTGCAAAGCCACCAGGCAGCTACCACTTTCTTGAAAAGATGAACACAGCTTCACACTTGCACAGGACTTTGTCCAAAGTTCTCTACTCAACTCAGGTGGGCTTTGCATCAGATAATATGGTTTTAAACCATATCTTTTGGTGCAGGGACTGTACAAAGGGCTCAGATGACAACAATCTCAGGTGAGGAAACCAAAGGCTCTGGTATAGTAATGCTCAAATCAGATTCAATCAGCTTCCTCTATCAGTCACCAACTGCAGCTCAGTCTTTCAATGTGGGTCATGCTGCCCACCTTTGCTCTTAGCTCACAACAGGACTAACGGCAAGTTTAACTACGGATGGGCAGGGGGTGTAGTGTGGGGTGTTAGGTGCGGCAGCTGTTAACCACAGTCAACATGTATGCAGATATCACTATTTTCTTGAGTCCATATTTTTAATTCCTATTAAAGGGAAATGAAAATACAGAGTTGTTTTGTTCAAAAATACTTCCTTTTTCATATGAGAAAATACTCTTCCTGAAATGATTTAGACAATTCTTTCAGCACAGAAAGCCCAGAATGCAGCCCCTCCCTGATAGGGCACTCCAAAATTATCCATCACAAGGGGTTACTCCTGTGCATCTGGACAGACTTAAATGCAAACAGAGTCATGACATTCAACTGCCCAACCCTAGGAAACCACCTACGGGTAAAGCGCGACTCCATGTTTCTACATGCTGGAGCATTCCACCCTGTTTTCTGTGCCAAATGCACATTTACGTTTCATACCTGAACACATTAAAATAATGGAAACCTTATATGCCTTATTTTCTCATTCCACAAAGCGATCTTTTCACCAACCAAAATCACACTCAGTAACATTAACTTATGTAAAATATACAACCCTCAATATCAACCCTGCCCAAACCTTTTGTTACAATAAGCCACTACATAATATGCCACTAATTCCATGGGCACATAGCTACACTACTAAAATCAGTCAATTTTCTCCCCATATTTCATGGTAAATTCAGTTTATTACAAAAAGATTCTGCAACCACCAAAAATTGAAATGGCAAGAGTAGGTAATGTCAACTTTGCCACAACTTCATGTCTGCTACTCCCCTGCCATTCTCCACTCTCCATCACCACTAGTGAATCTCACTGAATTTTTCTCTCCTCAATGGCTGCCTGCTTACAATTTAACGATATGTACCTTGCTTATGGCTTTGGCTTCTGGATTGGCGCAATTCTGGCAAATTTGAAAAGACTGGTCGACACTCAGCTCATTGGTCACAGGTGGATAATCAAATTAAGGAGATGCCGAAGTCTACCAATGATCTAACAGCATTTTCTAATCCCAACAGGAACACAAAGTTCAAGCCAAACTTTACAGCAGAACAAATACAATTTAAGAATCAAATAAAAGCTGCAGTATCAGTAACTGCGTATTGCAAGTCAGATATGACCATTCTGTTCCAGAATATAAAGATTATTCTGATATCTATAGCTGCCCCCACTCCCATTCTTTTCCAGTTTCAATGAAAATGTTTATAGTTTCCAGAACTTTACAACAGCAGGACTGGGCAAGATGAAATTTCTGTCCATCCTAGCTTGATTGTGATTTTTATCAAAATGCAGTGGAATCTCACTTTATCCCAAAAGCTCAATGTTAAATATAGATAGGGAAGGAGTGAGAGGTGCAGGAGGCAAGGGCATCTCTGACAATATTCTAGAACATGGCCCATTGTTCTGGAATTCTATGCATAGAAAATCCCCAACAGCTGGTGACGCCAGGGAAACATACAGGCTTTGCAACAAAGATTCCACCAGGCTTCTTCTCTGTCATGCCCATACGTAGCTGCCAAAAATAAAGATATTCCTGCTGACTGCTCTTCGTGCAATTCAATTCATAACTACTGGCTATTTCTAGTTTAAAAGGAATCCCTTCCATTTGAGAGTGTCGACTCAAGAATTCTCCAAAATTTTCAGCGCACAAGCCAGTCAAAGCATGACCTGCAGAAGAATACACTGATAGTTAGATGAAGTAGGATGAGTGGAGGCCCGTGTGCGGCTTGAACAGCAGCACAGACCAGTTGGGCCAAATGGCCTATTTCAAGGGTTCAAATTCCACACAATTAAATGGTTCTGCACAGTGGTTTGTCAATTTGCTCTTTTGAATGGAAATTGCAATGAAAGGGAATGAATGGGCAATCTGCCAGTACACATTTATGAAAAATGGCACAGAACCACCCCAATTAATGTTGTCTACCAGTACTGTTGGCACTAAGTTTAGTGTATGACATAGGAAAAATACTTTGCAGTACAGTTCAAAGCTTTTTTTGCTTTATAGACTATTTAACGCATCAAATTAGAGACCTGTAACCACCAACACTGCAGTGTTATACACATTGAGATGCTGCAAGCAGTGAAAACATTTCACAAAGACGGGCACAATATGCAAACTTCAGTCACCTTTTGCATTAAAGTACTACTAAAGATTCACTAAAGTTTGTTTCCAAATACATCCTATGCCTCTAAAACAGTTAAACATTTGACTATGACAAATCTAATTTCTCTAATCCGAATCGATCTGGTCTCCCTTGAAATAAGTGGCAGATATGATTGCAAACTCATTGCACATGACAGGATTGGGCAGAAGGTGCGCAGAAATATGCAACTACAGTTTGACCACAACAAAAATGGAGGCCGCTACAACTGATGTTTCAAATGATGCTTAAATTGTTAATTATACCTCTAGCTTTCTAAGTACAGCAGTTATGATTTTACTAAGCAGCAAAGGAACACTAGGTCAACAGACACACGCACCCTTTCCAGAACTTTAGATGCTATTTATTTAAAAAGCACAAGTCTTTTTTAAAAAAAAGACGTTTGCAAGTGGCAGTCACAGTTTATTGCAACATGTGTGTCGGCTGCTACACATTCCTATTCTGAGATGGCGTGTCAGAAACACTTGGGACAAATCAGAACAGCATTTCATTAAATGGTTCCCCGGCCCCCAAAACAGAACTTAACATTGCAAAAAAAAGTCATCCTCAAAACACCTGTTGCTAGTTTTGTTTTCTTCATAAGGTATAAATGCAAGATCATCCACTAAATTGATACTTTAAAAAATGCATAATTTGCTTTCAAAATAAAGTGCAGCTATACAGCACCTCCAATGATTTAACAGAACACAGTACTGACTTCGCCCTCCCCATTTCCTTGGACTGTAGAGTCTCACCACCCCTCACCTGGAACAGTGAACGGGCTGAGGGTCGTGGTGCCTCCTTTGTAGGGCGGGGGGCAGGCGGAGTTACGACCACCCTATCCTACCGCCGAGGCCCAGCCCGTTCACGGCTTCAGTTTGTGCCCCAGTCATCACTACCCAGCTAACAGCCGACTCAATTCGAGTCAACGGGAAAGCCCACAGGCCAGGATTGGGCGCTAGACTAGGCCCCAGAGAGGGAGAGAAAGGCGGCTGTCGGGCCTGCCGGGGTTGGGTGGGGAATGGGGAGCCTCGGGCTCACTTACGATGGTGACGCTGGCCTTCCGCAGGTCGCGGTTCTCCTCCTGCAGGGCCTTGCACTTGAGCTTGTAGGTCTCCAGCTCGATCTTCAGCACCTTGTTCTCCTGCTGCAGCGATGCGAGTCGGTTACTCAGCTCCTCCAGCTTGGAGGCCGAGATCACGATGCTGGCCTTAGAAGCCGCGGCTGCGGAATTAGAAGGCGGCAACGCCGACGAGCTGCCCGCTGCATCCGTGTCACTCTCACTGGCGCTGTCCGCCATGTTTGAGCCCACTCGCTGCCTGATCCCGGCTTGTGGGGCGGGGGCGGGGGCGGGGCCGGAGTGGAGCCTATCCACTGGAGGGGCGGAGCCAGTAGAAGGGCCAGCCAGGTCGGGGTCGGAACCGGGAGTGAGAGGGCGGGGCTGCGGTGAGGGGGTGTGATGTGATTGGCTGGGGAGCTGCCTGCACTGAGCCCCAGGTAAGCTGCTTCATGTGAGGCCTTATTAGAGCAGATGGCTGAACGCTTGGGCAATGAGGTATTTTTTAAAGAGCGCCTGAAATGAGGATTGAGAGGTGGAAAGGTTTAGGGAGGGAATCCCAGAGCTGAGGGCCAAGGCACAGCCACCAATGGTGGAGCAATTAAAATTGGAGAGGCTCAAGAGGCCAGAATTGGCAGACCACAGATACCGCAGAGGTTTTTGAGACTGGAGGAGATTAGAGATATGGAGGAGCGAGACCATGAAGGGATTTGAATACAAGGATGTGAATTTTAAAATCAAGGTGTTGCTTACCTGGGAGCCGTTGTAGGTCAGCAAGCACATGGGTGAATGGTACTTGGTGCAAGTTAGGACACGACCGGCAGTGTTTTGGATGGGCTCAGGTTTATAGAGGGAAGTACGTTGATGGCCAGCCAGGGATACATTAGTGTAGTCGAGTATTTAGCTAACAAAGGCATGGATGAGGGTTTCAGCAGCAGATGAGCAGAGGAAGGAGCGGAATTGGGCGACGTTGTGGAGGTGCAAATCGGCGTCTTAGTGATGGTTCAGCTATATGGTCAGAAACTCATTTTGAGGTCAAACATGACACAAAGGTTGCAAGCAGTCTGGTTCAGCTACAGACTGATGCCAGGGAGAGGGATGGTAGCAGGAATCAAAGTCAAAAATCAAAAAATGGCTTTGGTCTTCTCAATTTTTAATTGAAGGAAAACGTTTTTCTTTTCACTGAAGGTTATCAACCTTTGGTAAAATTGGCAGCTCGTGTAATGAGAAAAAAAATCACTGTTCATTTAAAGAGAGCCATAAAATTTGTTAGATGTAGGTGATATCACAGCATATAAAAGGTACTTGGAGTATTGGACTGCAGGTGTCATGGTCTCTGTGATCTCATGGAACAGGCTTTGATCACTTTTGGGGTCAGAGGGGAATTTCCAGACTTTCTTTTCCCTGATTGCCTAGGACTTTTTCTTCCACCTCGTATGGGACAGTGATGGGTGTTATGTTGCTCAGTTGCACGACTATGGTGCTAGGCTTGGTGGACCAACTGGTCTTTTGCTATCAGTATTCTTGTCTGCTATACACAAGTGTACACTCCCCAGCAGCTAGACTCTAATCAGGAGCACCATGAGAAATCAACGAGAGTTCAATAAGAAAGAAAGGTAGAAAAAAAAACTTGCATTTATATAAGCACCTTACCCAACCTCAACATATTCCAAAGCATTTTAATTGGACGATTTTTATAGCAAGCGGTTAATCCATAATCCAGCTGGAAAACTGAAAATCACCCCACTTTGTCATTGCTCCCCTTCCTCACCCAATTAGTGACTGATTCAAAGCAGTAGTTACAGTGGGTAGGTATGCTCCAGAGACCAAATCATAACTCAGTAGTGATTATGACGTGCCTTGATCCCAGTGCAGAATAATCCTGTGGAGAAATACTATCACAAATAATAATTAAATTTAGGCAGCACTGAGTGAAATGACAAGGTTTCACACTTGTTAATGGCCCACACGATGACTTCCTGGCCTCAGCAATATTACTCTGTGGAACTGGTAACAGGCAGGGTTGCCTCCCCAACAAGAAAATTAGAAGACCTGTCATTCAGAGCACTTCACTCATTGGTTCCATTCTAATTGCAACATTCTACCATTAGATAGCACTGCTGAGGAAAGTAATAACAGTATGCGACACTCCTGAGCTGGTTAAAAAAACAGTTGATTTGCAGAAAATATGCAGCAATCAGTAACCCAAACCCCACCCTTTCAACACATGACATGTAGAGAGATATAACCTGGAGTTTTCCTGAGCATTTCATAGCTGCAGGGAGCAGAGCGGCATTGGTGGACATCAAAAAGTAATTGCAAATGTTAGGGAAGCATAAGAAAGTGGTCTTTAGTGATGGAGTGGATATGAGAGGAAGCTGAACTCTAGAATAAGCAGGTTATAAGAATCCAGACTTCCTGGCTCCTGCAGCAGGCAAGCAGATTTATGGAGTCATAGCTACACTGCTACAGTCACGTAGGTGCTCGCAAAAAACCAAAAAGGACAACGTTGGTTTTTCTGAGATTAAGCCAAAGGAAACCATAACTTAACCTGATCTTGATAACAGGGAAATAGTTGGCAGATGTAACCATAGCCTTTGATCCATAAGTGAGGTGGAGGATAGTGTTCTCAACATTCATGTAAATTAACTAGTTGCGCCATGCAGAACAACAGACTATGTTTCCTGGCACTTCTACTTCTGAAGATATTTTATCATTACATATCATTCCCTCCTTCCCATATCTCCAAGGATCAGACCTCAGTGGACTGGCTCAGTGTGTCTTATTTTTGGGTCTCTTTGGTGTTTTTGGGTGGTGCACTTTAACTTAATGTACGTAGGAAAACACAACAGAAAAATATAAAAGCTACATGATCCATGCAGTAACATTTTGGCCCAGTTAGAGTTTTGGACTTCTGAGCTTCATTCTCTTTGTTACCAATTGAACCCTGACAGATGTAATTGCCTTATTAACCAGACATGTTTCAAAGTATAACTAGGCTGAGGGAGTTAATAACATAAGAAATAGGAGCAGAGCAGACCATACAGCCCATCAAGCTTGCTCCACCATTCAATTGGCTGAATTTTTCCAGTTCGGCAGCGAGCTTCAAAAATGGAGGGGCACACGCGCGAGATGTACTCTGTGGAGCCGCCGCGATATTTAGTGCAGCCTCCTGATGACATGGAGGGGGTGGGTGCTCCATCCCCAGCAATGGCATCCAGCACCACTGCGCAGGCGTTGCGCCATTTTTAAAGGGCTTCAAGCCCTTACATTTAATTTACATTTTTAAGGGAACAGTCATTAAAAGTTTAATTTAAAATATTTAATAAATGATTCAAGCCCCACTCCCACACACCCCATGACCAAACACTTTATTGATTGCCCTTCCCCCCCCAAAAAAACTTACCTTCAGATCCGGACCTGTCCCCCCCGAACTCTATTAACTTTCACCTTCAACCCCTTCCCAACATCCCCTCCACAATTCGCAATAGTTTTCCCCTCTCACACCCCTCCACCCTGAAACCTTACCTCCTCCCCCCCACTTACCAGCGTCCCACATCGGATCTCCGGTCGGATCCGAAGGCGTGGAAGTCCCGGCAACCGGCTGGAATATGGCAACTGGACGGCCAACAAGAGCAGGTAGGTAATTAATTCATTAATTAGCATATTTGAATCCTGCTCCCTTCGCTGAGCAACGGTGGGGTGGGGGGAATTCGACGTCATGACATCAGTTCTGGATTTAGGCAGCAGTGGAAAAGCACCAAAGTGGCCTTGCCACACCAACATGGCAGGAATGCAATTTAAACAAGGCTTCGCCGCCGCTCGTAATATGGGGCAGGGCCTTCCAGGCGTCAAGGCCCATCACGGGCCTCACCCAGAGGCATTTTCCGGGACTCCCCCGCCACAACCCCTGATGTCGGGGGGCTGGTAATATCCAGCCCAATATGATCATGGCTGATCTTGGGCTTCAACTCCACTTTCCTGCCTGCTCTCCATATCCCTTGATTCCCTGAGAGACCAAAAATCTGTCTATCTCAACCTGAAATGTATTGAACGACGGAGCATCCACAACCCTCTGGGGTAGAGAATTCCAAAGATTCACAACCCTTTGAGTCAAGGAATTTCTCCTCATCTTAGTCCTAAATGATCATTCCCTGATCCTGAGACTTTACCCCCATGCTTTAGATTCTCCAATCTTTTTTTTAATTTGTTTTGTGGGATGTGGACATCGCTGGCTCAGCCAGCATTTATTGCCCATCCCAAATTTGCCCATGAACTGAGTGACTTACTAGGCCATTTGAGAGGGCATTTTAAGAGTCAACCACATTGCTGTGGGTCTGGAGTCACATGGAGGCCAGACCAGGTATGGACGGCAGATCTCCTTCCCTAAAGGACATCAGTGAACCAGATGGGTTGTTACAACAATCAACAATGGTTTTATGGTCATCATTAGACTAGCTTTTTTTAATTCCAGATTTTATTAATTGAATTCAAACTTCACTATCTGACTCGGTGGGATTCAAACCCATATCCCCAGAGCATTAGCCTAGACTCTGGATTACTAGTCCAGTGCCCTGCAGAAACAATCTTTCAGTGTCTACCCTGTCAAGCCCCTTCAGAATCTTGTAAGTTTCAATTAGATGACCTCTCATTCTTCTAAACTCCAGAAATTTTAACCCTAACCCTAAACCAATTTACTCAGTCTCTCATCACAGGTTAACACTTTCATCCCAGGGACCAATCCAGTGAACCTTCACAGTACTGCCTCCAATGCAAGTATATCCTTTCTTAAATATGGAGACCAAAAACTACACACAGTGGGATGAATTTAGTGCGGCCATTTGGAGCGGGAATCGAGACATGGGGAGCCAGAGAATCGTGTCAGAAGTGGCTGCCTGGAAATTTGACGTCATGACATCAGTTCTGGATTTAGGCAGCAGTGGAAAAGCACCAAAGTGGCCTTGCCACACCAACATGGCAGGAATGCAATTTAAATTGCTGAGCACTTACTTCTAATACATTAGCATCTAATTCATCGCAATTCAAATGGGGGGCTTGGAATTAAGTGGACGACGGGCTGCCGTGATGTGCTTTTGGATTCCCAGCTGTTGAAAGCTGTCAGCACCGAGTCGAGGCCTCAGTGCCACAACGAGTAGGCAGCCATGACCAGCACTGCATAGAGGAAGAGGGGGAGTGGAGGCTATTGTTGGCCTACAGTGCTGTGTGTTCTGCAAGGGGGGTGTCGTGGTCACGGGTGGGAGTGCCGGCTGAGCAGGGTCTCGGGTGGGAGTGCCGGCTGAGCAGGGTCTCGGGTGGGAGTGCCGGCTGAGCAGGGTCACGGGTGGGAGTGCTGGCTGAGCAGGGTCTCGGGTGGGAGTGCCGGCTGAGCAGGGTCTCGGGTGGGAGTGCCGGCTGAGCAGGGTCTCGGGTGGGAGTGCCGGCTGAGCAGGGTCTCGGGTGGGAGTGCCGGCTGAGCAGGGTCTCGGGTGGGAATGCTGGCTGAGCAGGGTCTTGGGTGGGAGTGCCGACTGAGCAGGGTCACGGGTGGGTGTGCCGGCTAAGCAGGGTCACGGGTGGGAGTGCTGGCTGAGCAGGGTCACGGGTGGGAGTGCTGGCTGAGCAGGGTCACAGGTGGTCTGCAAGGGGGGTTTGGTTTTGGGTGAGAGGGTTGGCTGCCCATACTGCTGGGTGAGAGGGTTGGCTATCAGCAAGGGTGGGCACTGAGAGCCATCTGGGAGTCTGCTGCGAGAACTAGCAAAGGCACAGCTGCCAAGGCAGGGTTGTCTCTGTATCGACAGCATTCTGTAGGCCCACTGATCAACTGACACGGGTCTCATACATCCTGTCTTTTTGGACCCCTGTGGTGTGATGCGACCCCTCCAATGGAGGGAGGGCCAGGAGGGAGCTACGCCTGTCCGCGAAGCTCCACAATGAGAGTAGCAGCAGCCAGCCATGCCAAGAGAGGCCCACCTGCACCAGAGAGTGTACTGAACCTGAATCAGCTACCTCCAAAAGTCCAAGCGGCACTATCAGAAGACTATGCCTCTCCAGGGAGGTATAAATGGGTGGTTGATGATCGGCACAGACTCGGTGGTCCGAAGGGCCTGTTTCAGTCCTGTATCTCTAAATAAAAATAAAAACCGAATGATGGCTGTGCCTACATTGGCATCCACGAAGGGGGAAGGTTGAAGTTAGCAGCTCACAATTAATGCAAGATAGAATAATCACTTTTACACAATGAAGGTTAATTGCAAGAACAAAAGCACTTTATATGATGAAGCAGATGTCAAATTTCAAACACCCATGAAGCCCCCAAGTTTGTCTAGGTGGTTTTCTTTATACGTTTCCGAGTGCTTCTACGAGGTGTGAGCACATCACTAGCAGCTGGGCTGGAGGCAGGCTGCTGTTCAGGCTGACCTTGGCCTGGGATGACTTCGGCAGCCATCCTCTGTCTGCCTGAGGCCTGGAGGGCCTTGGGTGCCTGAGGGTTCCCTTGACAGATGAAGGACCCTCCTCAGGTGTCATGGCTACTGGAGCTGGGCTCACTGGCGGAGGGGCTGAGGAGCCAATGTCCACACTCAGGGTGCCTGGAGAGGAGCCCCCAGCTCTGGAGGTCAGCCTCTCCTCCTCCCTTTCAAGGTTCACTTGAACCTCCCTTCTCACCAGAGAAGGACAAGGAGCTGGAGAAGATACCAGGTCCCTCATCCTTCTCTCACCTTGCCATTGCTGCGTGAGCTCATGGGCAAGGTGATAGTGTGCAGGTCTGTGCACATTTGTGGGATCTGGCTCTCCATGAGGGTCGCCAACCTCTCAATGGAGGAAGCCATGTACTCACATGCCTGTGGCATGGCAGCACTCATGGCACGGATGGACTCCTCCATCGTCCGCTCATGGCTGTGCATTGCCTCTGGCATCTCCCCAGATGTTGCCTTCCCTCTCCCTGCAACTCCAGCATGCCCTGTGCTGTCAACAATGGAGGCTCATCATGAGCGTTGGGCTCAGCATGGGCCTGGCCATCCACAGCCCTCCAACTGTGAGAGGTCTCAGCTGTCTCAGCTTCAGCCAGCTGCTCGGGCACGTGTGCGGTGCTCTCGCCAGTTTGTGACCCTGATTCTAAAGTCAAACGGAAACCCACTGAGGTGGAAGTATCTGCACTGATGGAGGGGGCAGGAGAGTCATGTGACAGTGCATTCTCTGACTGCAGTTCCTCCTCAGAGGATGACAGCTGTTCCCCTTCTGCTTGAGTCTCCTGCGGACACCGATCTGCATGAGAGACCACAAACATGTGTGGGTTAGGCTGTGCAGATCTCGTCATGCCAACCATGCATTTTGTGGGTCTCCAGAACTGAACTCCATGTCGATGTAAGATAATCCTCACTCTCTTGCACGGAGACTGCAGTCTCTCCATTTGATATGGAGCAGCCAGCCTGCATCTCCCCTAATTCCAGTACCTCCTCCTCAGCTGTGAAGAGAAGACAAAGGTCTGGAATACCTCCGCCAGTCCAGGATGTTACCCTGCTGTTATGGGCCCTCTTGTCCTGCAAGTGGAAAGAGGGAGATTGTCATACTTCGCAGACAGATCAACTAACAGATCTGCTAGTGGCAGCCCCTCGTCCCCTACTGGGGTATCTTATATAGCTCATGCTGCCGTCCACTCTCAGGGGAGTTAATGGGGATGAGCTGTGAAAGAAGGTGGCCTGTGGCCAAGATGTAGCCATGCATCTGTCAGGATGGTGTGATGCCTAAACCCCTCTGCCAGCACAGTTGTCGTGCCTCCCTCCCCACGTCCCCCTTCCTCCTACGTAGCCAATTGCAATCCTTAAAAAGGAGAGAGTTAGGGAGCAGTCACCTTGGCAGAATGAAGGAGGTCATTGAGCCTCTAGGCACTGTACCTATGTCCGAGGTGTAGCCCCACGGCAGCTGACCTCCTCTGTCCATCCAGACTTGCTTGGTCAGGCAGGAGGCCCTCTTCTTGGCAACCCTGGGGAAGAGGACCTCCCATCTTTACCTTGCAGCCTGGAGGAGAGTCTCGAGGGAGGCATCATTAAACCATGGGGCCACCCTGTGTTTTGCCATCATGCGGGGTCTGTCTTCGGGGGATGGGAGGGTGACAGTCCAGGAGCCACTCCAACACCAATTTCAGTAGTGAACAGCAAGCAGCAAATCATTCAAAGGCAGCAATGCAAGCAGGGGTGGCTGGGCTTAAAATATGGTACCAGTTCCTGCTCCGGAGTCATCTGACGCCATATTCGGCATCTCGCATCCTGCCCCCGCCGCATGGTTGGCCGGGCCCCGCGCCTCCATTTCGTAAAGTGGCCACCCGCTGCGTGATCATGATAGGCCAGCTACCCACGTGATGAGCAGGAATGGTGCACATTTCTGGGTCCGCCACCGGGACCCGCGTCGGGCTCATTAAATTCCAGGTGTGGTCTCGCCAAAACCCTTGTAGCAAGACTTCTTTATTCTTGTAGTCCAATCCCCTTGCAATAAAGACCAATGTGCCATTTGTCTTGCTAAATGCTTGCTGTACCTGCATGCTAACTTTCTGTGTTGCTTGTACGTGTACACCCAAGTCTTTCTGAACATCAACATTTACAAGTTTCACGCCTTTTAAAAAATGTTCTGCTCTTCCTATTACCAAAGTGAATAATCTCACACTTTCCCACATGATACTCCATCTGCCACCTTCTTGCCCACTCACTTAACCTGTCTATATCTCTCTGTGTCCTCCTCACAGCTTACATTTCCAGCTACCTTTTGTATCATCAGCAAACTTGGATACATTACTCTCTGTCCCATAATCTAAGTCATTGATATAGAGTGTAAATAGCTGAGACCCAGCACTGATCCGTGTGACAAGCCACTAGTCACAGCCTGTTAACGTGAAAATGCCTCATTTATACCTGCTCTTTGCTTGCTGGCTATTGACCAATCCTCTCTCCGTGCCAATATCATACCTCCAAATCCATGAGCCTTTATCTTGCCTATTAACCTTTTGTGTGGTACCTTATCCAATGCCTTTTGGAAATCCAGGGATATTACATTTACTGGTTCCCTTCTATCTACCCTACTAGTTACATCCTCAAAAAACTCCAATACGTTTGTCAAACATGATTTTCCTTTCATAAAACCATGTTGACCTTGCCTGGTCATACAATGATTTTCTAAATACATTGATAAAGACTTCCTTAATAATGAATTCCAGCATTTTCATGATGACTGTTGATGTTAGGATAACTGGCTTGTGGTTCCCTGTTTTCACACTCCCTCCTTTCTTGAAAAGCAGTGTTACATTTGCTAACTTCCAATCTGCTGGGACTGCTCCAGAATCCAGGGAATTTTGGAAAATCATAGCCAGCACATCCACTATCTCTGCAACTATCTCTTTTAAATTAAATTAAATTCAACATAAAGTAAATTAAGTGTGAGCAAAAAAGCACCTTGTTCTTCTGGATGATGTTGCCAAAAGGTTAGCATGTAGATGTTGAAGTCGACGGAAGCCAAGGAGGGACTTCTATGTTGCACTAGAGGAGACCATGTGGACAGAGGAGAAGTAACCATTGGGGGTGATATAATGTGCCTAGCCTGTGACAGGTTTGAATAAAACCAGTCAGGAGCAGGTCTGTGGTGGTGGGCAGCATAGAAGAAATATTGGAGGATATGTTAGTCAATGGTGTCAAAGGCAACAAAAAGATCGAGGAAGTCATGGAGACATAGTTGACCACAATCACAATTGCAAAGGTTGCCACTTGTGACTTTGACCAGTGCAGTCTGAGTGCATGGCTGAAACACAAACCAGGTTGGAGGGTCTCTAATAAGCAGAAGTGATTGTGGCGGGAGCATAGCTGGGTTTGAATACTTTGAAGAGAAAGAGAAGATTGGAGATAGGTTGGAGAGAACGGATGGGTTATGGGATGGTTTTGTATGAAAAAAGTAGTTTCTTCATTTTTTTTACAGAACCGGAATAGGAGAAGTTGCCAATCTGTGTAGTGTAAGTGGATGTTGCAAATTAAATCAAACTGTCATAATTCAACTCAAACAGTTATTGTGACATGATTTATACTGCAGTAATATTGTAATGCATGACTCAACCTACAGTGAGGCTGATTTTTATTTCTCTGAGTAATACAGGAATATGTACTACTACAAATAGAATGTGCATGTATCTCCAATTTGAGACTTGCTATAACCCAACCATGACTTTCTCACATTTGAGAAATCTGGTCTGCTTCTCTTGGGGAGAAATGCATCATGTCACACAGCTGGCTAGACTTACATCCTCCATTTGTCTAATAGGTTAAGTAGCATTCGCCAGAGCTACATTAGTGAGACATCTTATTACAGTTCTGGCTTTTAAAACTTTTCTCTGTCAGTGGTTGTACCGCGAGCCTCATTCCTCAAAATATATCATAGGTTGCCTAACTTGCAATTACCCTATTTAAAAAAAAACTTGCATTTATCTAGCACCTTTCATGACCTCAGGACATCCCAAAGCACTTTGCAGCTACTGAAGTACTTTTGATGTGCAGTCCCTGTTGTATGGTAGGGTATTTAACAATTAACCAGATTCCTGCTGTAACTTCAGTCAATCTTAAAAGTAGGAAGTATTCCATTCAAAACCTGACTTTTATAGATTAAAACCACTAATCCAATTTATTTATTTTCAGAATTATTAACATTGGCAAAGAAACAGACAAATTCTATACAGCAGAAGTATTAATTTACAAGACAATGTTTAAAATTGTTACGACCAGGTGAGAAAGTTGTCGAGGGGTCTCTTTCAGCCTTCACCTAGTCTTATTGTAACAGGATTTAGTTTTTAAACACACTGTGTTTTGAGCTCCCCCTTGGTGAATCCTTGTTCACCGCTTTCCAATTATAAGCAAAGAAATGAGCACAAACAGGTTTAAAGAAGAAAAGTGAAATTTATTAAAACTTAAACTTAAACTCTAATTCGGTTAATGCCTACGGATACACGTCGCACCCCACGCTAGCATGCATATGTGATACACACATGCAAATGGAGACAGAAAAGAGCAGAAGAAAAATGAAGTGGAGAGGTTTGAGGTAATATCAGTAGTGTTTCTTGTTACTGTGCTTCGAGCTCACTGTAGTCCTTTTGTAGATAATTCTCGCTTTTCATTGGGGATGAGTATTCTTCTTAAACCTTGTTCACTGGAGGAGACATTTCTCTCTTGGGGTTCATGCATCTTCAATGGGTCTTCAGTTCTGTGAGAAAGAGATGGGAACAGACAGGAGAGAGATGTTCTCAGTTCAGGAGCAAACAGCTTTCTGAGTTCAAATTCTCTGTTGCAAGTACAAATTCTAAAAACTTCAACAGCCAGTTAGTCATGTGACTAAACTGGTCTGGCCACATCTGTTTGTGTATTTGGCCATCTTAGCAGTTAACCTGGTATGCTAGCCTCTCCACCTTCAACGTCTGGTAATCAAAAGTCCATTGTGGATTAAATTGGAGCAGGGAGTGGCCCTTTTGTCCTTTCCAAGCACTGTCTGTTACAATGCATATATCTTTCTAGTCAGGGGTTTGGCAACTGCTTGTAATAGGCCTTCTTTTCTTCCCAGCAACAATTTTAAATTTTAATGTTCATGTGGCAAAATAATGTGTGCCTCATTCTTGGCAGGAAGGGGCCTGCATGACAAAATGCTTAAAGAGTTGTTAAGACCGGATGAAGAAGGGGTTTCAGGCTCCCCTCTGGCCCCTATCCTGGCCTGGCCGAAACAGGGTTTAACTTTTAAAACACGGTGTTTTAGCTTCACCTCAGTGAGTCCTTGCTCAGTACTCTCTAATTGTAATTGTAAATGAACCAGCCAGACTGGTTTTCTTAGGTTTAAACAAGAAAGATGCAAGTTTATTAGCCTTAACTCTCTAACACAGTTAAAATTACTAGAAATACGCTACACAACCACACTAGTATGCATACGAGATAAACACACACACAACTAGATACAGAGGAGGAGAAAGAATTAAAGAGGGAGGGTTTGGAGTAGTAGATGGAATTCAGTTACTGTCTTTAGTTTTGCTGTAAAGTCTTTGGTTGGGATTGCGGTCTTGTATTTCTCGCTGCAGCCCGATGCACACTTTCAAACTTGCTTCTCTGGTACCAGAAGGCTGAAGAGGTCCTCTGTTCTTGAGGCTTAAGCTTCTTCCGTGGGTCCCTGGGACTTTGCTTGAGAGAGAGAGACAGGGAGAGAGGGAGGTATCTTCTTTCACTTTGGTGTTCAAATTGCATCTGCTCTTTCTGTGTGGCACACTTCAAAAAGTTCCCAGGTTGGCCAGCAGGTTAGTCATGTGACCAGCTCTTTGTTTGAAACAGCATCGTCTGCGAGGATTGTTGATTTCAAAAGTTCTCCAGTCACACTTAGTGGGGGGGAGGGGATCTATTGCTTTGCTGTTTCCACAAGTATTAACCAATTAATACCAGTATGAAACAACAATTAAGATATGTTCATGATGGACATCAGCTTGTTAACAAACTTGCTAGGGCGGCACAGTGGCGCAGTGGTTAGCACCGCAGCCTCACAGCTCCAGGGACCCGGGTTCGATTCCGGGTACTGCCTGTGTGGAGTTTGCAAGTTCTCCCTGTGTCTGCGTGGGTTTTCTCCGGGTGCTCCGGTTTCCTCCCACAAGCCAAAAGACTTGCAGGTTGATAGGTAAATTGGCCATTATAAATTGTCACTAGTATAGGTAGGTGGTAGGGAAATATAGGGACAGGTGGGGATGTTTGGTAGGAATATGGGATAAGTGTAGGATTAGTATAAATGGGTGGTTGATGTTCGGCACAGACTCGGTGGGCCGAAGGGCCTGTTTCAGTGCTGTATCTCTAATCTAATCTAAAACCAATGCCACACTAAACTGCTGGCTGTTACAGGATACTGGGGTCCATAGTGCTGAAGACATGAACTATTTATGTTAACTGTGATGAAGACAAGGGAACCAATCGAAACGTATATTATAACCTGAACAGCCAGGAAATGGCATATAACATTAACCTGCTCGGGAATAGATCTTTTTACGTATAAGTTTGTAAGTAATTCCTGAATATAATAGGATTCAAAGGCATTTATTGACTTTCATAGGAATTAAGCATACAATGATACCAATTATTAATAATAATTACACATATACTTAACCATACACTTATGATAATACAAGTTGCTAGGGAATTCACACGTTACAGCTCACGAGCTTGGGAGGAATGGCTGTTCAGGCCTTGTCGAATTCTGAGGTATCGATTCTAATCATTCATCTTTTAAACCTTTCTTTCACCCGGGTGATATGAGAATCCTCATGTATCCACATTAATTCATCAAATTAGCTGCCATAACTTGTGTTTTAACAGAAATCACTCGCCACACTTTATCATGGCTTCACCTTGACTGAGCTGTCACTCAAATCACTTAACTGAAGACCATATTCCTCAACAATGTTCTGGGAGGAGTTGGTGAGTTGGTCATTCTAGCTACAACTTCTTGAATAGCTGGCACCATTAATCTGTCAATCATCTCACAGCTGCCAGACCTATGGAGCTTGATGCAGCCTTTAACAAAGTAGTCAGTTTTTGCCTTTCATCAGCTACATGTCCCTGTCTTTGCTTTTCATTTCACTCATAAAGAAACTGAAACCAACATTTCCAGCCTTCTAACAGAAACTTAGCTAATAGACAAAAGTTAAAAGTTAATACAAAGAACTAACCTTTCCCTAACAAATCCTTGAATGGATATAGAAGGTGTCTTTGTTTTCAATTTATGAGAATCAAGGCTTGATGCAGTCACCTCCAACAGCACTGTATTAATGAGATCTGGTTCATTTGTTCGCAATATTCCCTGATCATAAGCAGAATTTTACTGCAGTCAGCCCAACCCCTCCCTCCCCACCCCCACATTTCCTCAAATCTTTTATTTCTGTGTTGTTCCGTTATGCCCATGAGAATGAACATGTGCCATGATAGGTATGAAAACAATGCAATTGTGAATATTTTGCTCTTGCTCTGGCCTCTTTCATGTTCCCAATTTTAATCAGTCCATCATTGGCAGCTGTGTCTTCAGATGCCAAGGCATTAATCTCTGGAATTCTCTCCCTAAACATCCCCACCTCCCTACACTTCTGTCCTCATTTAAGTCGCTCCTTAAAACTCTTTGAGCAAGCTTTTGGTCACCTGTCCTCATACCTCCTTATTTGACACATGTCAAATCTTGTTTGATAATGCTCCTGTGCAGCACTTCAGGGATGCATCACCACATTAAAGGCACTATATAAATGCAAGTTGTTGTTGTTGCTGTTATATAGCGACGAAGTGGAATTGTTAAATGGTTGAAATTAACCTCCCTCATTGCTCAACCAGCTCCTCTGTATCCTTTGAAACTTCCCAGTCTGATATTGCTTGATTATGTCCTGAATGAGGTTGAACATATCTATATGCATTCCGTAATGTTCCATTTTGCAATTATTACAACTTGTTAATGGCACACTAGGAAACAACTCTGTAACACTTCTCTCAAGTTCACTAGATTTCCTTAATTTGCCCTCAATGCCCAACCCTCCCGCCCTACCCCTGCCGAACTCACATGTAGGCCACTCTAAAGCAATAAAAAACAATCTGACCTCCTCTTTGAGAGGTCCCAGTCATGACCCAGGCTCAGAACCCCACTGTGAGTGCCACTTCTGCCATCCACAAGGCCATTATCCTCTTCTGGGAATGCCAGCTAATGATCCAGGAAGCAGCGTTTGCTAGACTGAGGCTGTGGGACCTCCTGGCCTTGGGACCATGCCCCCCCCCCCCCAACTGCCCCGATTTTAATCCTTTGCTTTAGGAGGTAGGCAGAGATCCTGCCCTTTACAGGCCCTGTGGAAATGCCGAAATGAGTTTTGGACCTGGTTTATCCAGGTCCTGGAGACTGTTTATGGCAAATTGTTGCCATGTTGGGGTGGGAATCCACTGGAATGCCCAAGGAATTTTGGTCCCATCATGTTTTCTTTTGTTTACTGCCACCAAACACCAATAGGATCAACTGAATTGTGAACCTGTATGAAATGTATCACATTCACTTGAAATTCCTTTGCCTACCATTGTCTATTAAAATGGCAGTAAAAGAAATTTCACAGAAAAGTGTTATACACTGATGTCAGGCAGCACAATTTCACCCCATTGGTGTTTCACTGCTTAAAAATTAGTCTCGGCATGATTCTGATCACTGAAGTGATTTTATCCTCTTTCCCTCTTCAGTAACTGCTGTATTTAAGATTTCCCAGCTTATTGAACTAGAACAATTGTTAAGGGATGCCGATTAATGTTCTTCACTCACTCTCTTGCGAGAAGAGAAAAAGTTTCTATCATTTTCTATTCTATTTCAGTTTGGAAATGCAGGCCATGGAGTAAGTGATTAAATGTTGATGCTTACAGATAGATTAGGTGCAGCGAGGATCAGGCATAGTGCAACCAGCATGCCAGGTCTTTACTTAGTGGACAGCATCAATAGCAGCGACCAAGTTAATGTCCTTGGTTCTGCAATCTCTCTCCATAATAGTCAAGAGCTATTTGAAATCCATGCTGTGGAACCAGTGCTCATTTCACTGACTCCATAAGGTAAAAGATGAAATCACTACTTTTGGAAAGGATCCAGGGAAAGATTACAAATAATTGCCCAGGAACAAGAGAGCAACAATTTTTTTCAAACTCTTTGACAAATTTTCTTTGTTTACAAGGGTGGCACAGTGGCGCAGTGGTTAGCACCGTGGCTTCACAGCTCCAGTGACCTGGGTTCAATTCTGGGTACTGCCTGTGCGGAGTTTGCAAGTTCTCCCTGTGTCTGCGTGGGTTTGCTCCAGTTTCCTCCCACATGCCAAAGACTTGCAGGTTGATAGGTAAATTGGCCATTATAAATTGCCCCTAGTATAGGTAGGTGGTAGTGGAATATAGGGACAGGTGGGGATGTGGTAGGAATATGGAATTAGTGTAGGATTAGTATAAATGGGTGGTTGATGGTCGGCACAGACTTGGTGGGCCGAAGGGCCTGTTTCAGTGCTGTATCTCTAAACTAAACTAAACATGATAGAATCGAGGAGGCCTCCCTTTCTTCTTAACTGGAGTAAGATTGTAACATTTATGAGGTGGAACTTTCCAATGAGTAAAGTTGTTTACTGTGCTTGTGTCTCATTTCTGTGTGAACTATTTTCACAAGGTGTTAACTCATTGAAAATAAAAAAGGTCACACTCGTGTGTAAAAGAAATCATACAGGAAAGTAGTATGAGAGGATGTGTTTGTGTCTGAACTTGGCTTATTGGAAAGTCTACCCTGATGTGTCAATTTATATGGCTATGTGCAGAAACAATTTGATGGAACATAGGAAGCTTTAGCCAGATCCAGTCCCAAAAGGGTCTCCCGAGGAATTTCAGAACTCATGTCTTTACAGTGAGGGTTGGGGCTGGGTACAATATTGGTACTGATTGACTTGCATGGCATTGAGAGAGGTTGATTTTGGGACTAAACAATATGCACAGGAAATAAAGTGGACATTCTTCATACATTTGAAGTGTGACAGAAGCTATGAGACTGACTGTTGGCAAACATGTTGAATAACATTGGAGCAAAGCCAGAATTGTTGGCTTCAAATGTTTAAGCCCATAATGAATAGCCCACATAAGCAGATGAATACTTGAAGTATTTGTATGACATACCTCTGTCCACTATTTTAGCAGAGGTGTTAACTCATTTAAAATAAAAGGATTAACATGGGTTAACAACTCCAATAAACAACAGAGGATTGACGTATAAATGGGTTACAGGCTTGTCTGCTACTATCAGCAGCAGTTGTTGATAGGCTTTAATGACCTAATTATGGCATACTATGGCCTGGAAATATTGTTGCACCCATTTCTGGGTATGGGGTGGGGGATTGGTGGGCACAGGGGCAGGATACCATCCATGCGCCTGAATGGTGATTTCTCAAGTGCCCCCAACATTGAGCCTCATTTCCATCAAAACAGCAAGCTGCAAAGTGCCGTGGATTATTTTTGTAGATATTACTTTGTTTATTGCAGACTCGCTTTATGAATATGAATTCTGTTAAATCTGGGAGCAAAATAAAGTGAATATGTTTCCCAAAGACTACAAAGAAAGCTTCTAAACTAGAGAAATAAAAGCAAAATACTGCGGATGCTGGAAATCTGAAATAAAAACAAGAAATGCTGGAAATACGCAGCAAGTCTGGCAGCATCTCCACAGATGTTGCCAACCTGCTGAGTATTTCCAGCATTTCTTGTTTTTATTTCTAAACTAGAGAACCTGACTTGATAAATCATAAATGAGCATGACTGTCCAGAGGCACAATTCCCATTATTGGTTTTCTGCTGATTTATTTTTCTTATTATATTTTCTTATTACTGGAATTTATTTGAATGTTTGATTCACTTAGTATCTACTTTAGGAGTGGCAAGTCAGCACCAGGCAGGTTAAAACTTCATGTTGGAATGAAGGAGGCAATTGATCTATTTATCAGCCTTAGAGTTCAATTATTTTTTACATAGAAAGCTTTCCCTTTAAGTCATATGGTGTGTCATCTTTCATTCTTCTCAAAATAATGAGCCCATTGCCTCTAGTGAAAAGCATGTTTGCACCAGTGATAGTTTAGATGTTAGGCAAATAAATAAATTACACAATATTTATAAAACTTGTATATATGTATGTGCAGGGAATAAATGATTTCAGTACATGTTTAATTCAACAGAAAAAAGCCTTTCATTCTTCTGAACGCTGTGACATATCTGGAGCCAATATATTGCGAACATGGCTGTTATTATCAATACAATACTTGATTGTCATTCTAACAAACTCTATTTATAGTTCAAGTAGCTGTCTGACAGAGCCTTCAATGTAATTTAACCAGTTTCAACCTGTTTTTCTCCAGGAGGCAAAATACTTCAGTACCATTCATCTACCCATGATAGGTCAAGCAGACAAATCTGACAGTATGTTATGATCCGAATTCCACTGGTGGAATTTGTTCAAGGGAAAAGTGGGAGGAAACAGCTCAGAACCATTCCTGCACATTCTGATGAACCTTCCACTGCATATTATGGTAAAAGTGGTGGAATTATAAATACAATCCCATTTGGGGACTGATCCAATGCAAAGTCTTCCTGGATTAAGTGATCTTGGTAACAATTGATGTTCAGCACTATTAGTGAGCAAGGCTGGTTTAAGAGGGTTGGGAGCCTCTTCTGTGGCCTTCCTGACCTTGACAGGAGTGAGCTGTTATTTTGAAGATTCAGCATTTTCAACTAGCTGACAACTCAGAGATCTGGATGTAAAACTATGTAACCTGAACCATTTTTCTGTCATATTTATAACTTACTGTATCTACATAATCTCAATTCTCTCCCCTACTCCCTCACGTACAATCCTTTGTTCACATACACTCTCTCACACACAATCCTTATCTCACATAATACCCTCACAAACTATGTCTCTCACACACAGGTGGGAATTTACTTCCCCTGACCCCCCAGGAAGAGTGGGGCAGCATCAGTGGAGGAGAGGGGGTTTAATTGTTGAAAAATGGAAACCCGAGCTCAACCCACCTCGAATACGCCTACTTCTGGTTTAAACGGAGCAGGTTGGGATCAGCTGAGTGACCCATTATGGACAGGCAGGACAGTAATGATAATATTTAAATATGTTTCAGATGTTGTCAGTGATTTGGATTTGACATCTCCAGTACAGGTTTCCCATGGCTCGGGAAACCTGATAGCTAAAGGGAGGTGGAAATTGACAGGTCCAGCAGGTAAGTTCTTGTCTAGCACTCCTTGTGGGCCAGGAGGAGCAGGAATGCTTCCCCCCATCACCTCCAGCCCCTCAAGTTAAGTCCCTCATTCTCAGCCAAACCCAGCGCATAGAGTTTTTTTCTCACACATAAAAACATAAAACCCTTCTCACCTTTCTCACACTCATTCAATCCTTCAGTCACACACTTTCTCACACACACTGGGAGAATTTTAACATTCCATCCTGCTCACCACAGGGAGTTCGCCAGCACATCAGGAAGCCGAAAGTTTGAGTACCTGGTTTTTCAGTGACTTTTGAACCGAGCTGGGGCATTGGAGACATGCTTCCAGGTTTCCCGACCATTGAGAGTGGGCGGGCATGATGATGACCTGCACCTGAATATTGAAGCTTCACTATTTGAAGGGATCTTGCCAGGATCAGAATGGAACCATTCTACAACTGTCAAGAGAGACACATCTAATTGAGTGATGAAATCTCAATGAGGGAAGGCTGCCTCATGGTTCCCTAATGCATCCCTGGACATCATTCTGCGAACTTTAAGGGCCCGCAGAGAGATTTTGTTTCCAGCGGACAGGAGGAAGAAGCCTGCCTTGGACATAGGTCTGAAGAGGGATGAGGTCCTGAAAGCAGAGTTCAAGGAGTTAGGAAAGAATTAAAAAGCAGGACCTCAAAAGGAGTAATCTCAGGATTACTGCCAGTGCCAAGTGCGAGTGAGCATAGGAATAGGAGGATTAAGCGATTGAAAGCATGGCTGGAGAATTCATGCAGGAGGCATCAGATTTCTGAGGCATTGAGACTGTTCTGGGGTAGGTGGAACTTGTACAAGATGGTTGGGTTGCTTCTTCGCAGAACTGGGACTAACATCCTCGCAGGGAGATTTGCTAGTGCTGTTGGGGAAGGTTTGGACTAAACTGGCAGGGAGTTGGGAACCTGAGAGGGAGCTCAGATTGGAGTGAAGCAAAACTGGTAACAGGAATTATAGAAATCATAGAAAGTTTACAGCACAGAAAGAGGCTACTTGGCTTGCTTTGATGAGGAACAGCATCTTATTTACCAATTAGGCACACTACAGCCTGCCGGACTGAACATTGAGTTCAATCATTTCAGAGCATGACGGGTCCCCCATTTTACTTTTATTTTTAGTTATTTTTTCCTTTTCCTTTTTTAAATATTTTTTTGTGTTTATTTTATTTTATTTCATCTTAACTTGTTCAGTTTGCTTACCCACTATTTTTTTTTCATGTTTGTACTTGCAGCTGTTTAATTTCAGTCCGTTAACACCCTATCTGTACTAATGCTTTGTCTTTCAACACACCATTAACATATTGTTTGCCTTTGCTCCACGACCTTCTGGTCAGCTATTCTATGACCTTGTCCTATCTACACCTTCACCTTTGTTATCTCTTGCCCCACCCCCCGCTTTATTTGCTTATAACCTTTTACATTTCTAATATTTGCCAGTTCTGAAGAAGGGTCACTGACCTGAAACATTAACTCTGCTTCTCTGTCCACAGATGCTGCCAGACCTGCTGAGTATTTCCAGCATTTCTTGTTTTTATTTATTGTAAAGGATTCCATATGCCTTCTTAACCATCTTATCGACCTATCCTGCTACATTCAGGGATCTGTGGACATTCACTCCAAAGTCCCTCACTTCCTCTACACCTCTCAATATTATCCCATTAATCATGTATTCCTTTGCCTTGTTTGACCTCCCCAAATGCACCACCTCACACTTCTCCAAGTTGAATTCCATTTGCCACTTTTCTGCCCATCTGACCAGACCATCAATATCTTCCTGCAGCCCACAGCTATCCTCCTAACTATCTACCACATGGCCAATCTTTGTGTCATCCGCAAACTTCTTGATAATGCCCCCTATCTGTTTGTCCAACTCGTTAATATATACCAAAAAAGCAGGGGACCCAGCACTGAGCCCTGCGGAATGCCAGTGGAAACAGCCCTCCAGTAGCAAAAACACCTGTCAACAATTACCCTTTGTTTCCTGACACTGAACCAATTTTGTATCTACCTTGCTACATTTCCCTGCATCCCATGGGCTTTTATTTTTTTTAACCAGTCTGCCATGTGGGAAATAGAAAAGTAGTAAGTGAAATTATAAGGCAGACAAGACGAAGGCAAACATCAAATAGGATCAAATGAGGAATAATGTTAAAACAAAGTTGAGGGCACTCTATCTGAAAGCACGCAGCATTCACAACAAAGTAGATGATTTGAAGGCACCAATCGAGGTAAATGGGTATGATTTAATTGCTATTACAGAGATGTGGTTACAGGGTGACCAGGACTGGGAACTGAATATTCAGGGATATTCGTCATTTAGGAAGGATAGGCAGAGGTGGGGTAATGCTGTTAATAAGGGACGAGATCAGTACATTAGTGAGAGAGGATCTTAGATCGAAGGAGCAAGATGTAGAATCAGTTTGGGTGAAGCTAAGAAACAGCAAGGGGCAGCAAACTTTGGCAGGAGTTGTTTATAGGCCACCAAACTGTAGTGGTAATGTTAGGCATGGTATAAATCAGGAAATTAGAGCTGCATGTAACATGGGCAATACAGTATTAGACGACTTCAAATTTACATATAGACTGCTTAAACCTAATTAGCACTAATGCTGTGGAGGACGACTTCCTGGTGTGTGTATGAGATGGATTTCTGAAGCAATATGTTGAGGAAATAACTAGGGATCGGGCTACTTTAGATTTAGTATTATGTAATGAGGAAGGGCTATTTAATAACCTTGCTGTAAAGGAGCCATTAGGAAATAGTGACCACAATATGATAGTATTTTACATTAAGTTTGAAAGAGATATCGTTCATTCTGAAACTAGGGTCTTAAATCTGAACAAAGGAAACTATGAGGGTATGAGGGGAAAGTTGGTTATGGTGGATTGGGGAAAATACATTAAAAGATTTGACAGTAGACAGGCAATGGCTAGTATTTAAAGATGTATTACACGGTTTACAACAAATATACATTGTTCTAAGACACAAAAACCCAACAGGAAAGATGAATCAACTGTGGCTAACAGAAGAAGTTAAAGATTGCATTGGATCAAAGAAAGTGCCTTATAAGGTCACCAGAAAAAGTGGTAAGCCCGAGGATTGGAGCAATTTAGAATCAAATAAAGGAGGACCAAGAAACTGATAAAGAGAGGGAAAAGAGAATATGAACGCAAGCTAGCAAAAAACATAAAGACGGACTGTAAAACCTTCTTTAGGTATGTGAACAGGAAAAGATTAGCAAGGACAAATGTGTGTCCATTGCAGGCGAAGACAGGAGAGTTTGTGGTGGAGAATGAGGAAATGGCAGAGAGACTAAACAATTACTTTGTGTCTGTCTTCACAGAGGAAGACGGAAAATCTCCCAGAAATTCTAGGAAACCAAGGAACTTGTAAAAATGGGGAACTGAAAGTAATTGGTATCAATAAAGAGGTAGCACTTGAAAAATTAATTGGATTGAAAGTTGATTAATCCCCTGGACCAGATGAACTACATCCCAGAGTATTGAATGAGATGGTTATAGAGATAGTGAATGCATTGGTGGTCATCTTTCAAAATTCTATAGATTCTGGAAGGGTTCCTGCAGACTGGAAAGTAGCAAATGTAACCCCATTATTTAAGAAAGGAGGGAGAGAGAAAACAGAAAACTACAGACCTGTTAGTTTGACGTCAGTAGTAGGGAAAATGTTAAAATCTATTACAAAGGATAAGAAAATGGGACACTTGGAAAATAATGATTTGAATGGACAGAGTCAGCATGGATTTATGAAAGGGAAATCATGTTTGACAAATATGTTGGAGTTTTTTGAGGATATTAATTGTAGCATAGATAAAGGAGAACCAGTGGATGTGGTGTATTTGGATTTTCAGAAGGCTTTTGATAAGGTCCCACACAGGAGGTTAATCAACAAAATTAGAACACATTTACTCCTATGGATTGAGAATTGGTTAACAGACAGAAAGCAGAGAGTAGGAATAAACGGGCCATTCTCAGGATGACAGGCTGTTACTAGTGGTGTACGGTAAGGATCAGTGCTGGGGCCACAGCTGTTCTATATAAATGATTTGGATGTGGGGACCAAATCTAATATTTCCAAATTTGCTGATGACACAAAACTAGGTGGGAATGTAATATAAACAGAAGGTGCTGGAAATACTCAGCAGGCCTGGCAGCATCTATGGGGAGAGAAGCAGAGTTGACGTTTCAGGTCGGTGACCTTTCATCAGAACTGGCAAAGGTTAGAAAACAATTAGGTTTAAAGCAAGTGAAGTGGCAGGCAGGGGAGAGCGCGTTAGTGGGGAAGAGAACAAAAGGGAAGGTGTGCGATAGGGCAGAAGGCAGGAGAGATTAAATAACAAAGCTGTCATGGAACAAAGGCAAAGAGTGTGTTAATGCTTGTGGTGAAAGACAAAACATTAATCCAGAGAGACTGTTAATGGCAGATTAATGTGCGGCTCTGACTACATGAAAAACAGGCACATGGTTAAAAAATAAAACAAAATAATTTTAAAAATAGTAAAACATAAATAAAAGGCCAGTCATGCTTTGAAATTATTGAACGCAAGGTTGAGTTCGCAAGACTGTAGAGTGCCTAATCGAAAGATCAGGTGCTGTTCCTCGAGCTTGCATTGATGTTCACTGGAAAACTGGAGAAGGCCAAGGACAGAAATGTGGGCATGAGAGCAGGGCGGAGTGTTGAAATGGGGTCATACTTTCAGACTGAGTGGAGGTGTTCTCCAAAGCAGTCACCCAATCTGTGTTTTGTCTCCCCAATGTAGAAGAGACTGCATTGTGAGCAGCGAGTACAGTATACTAAATTGAAAGAAGTACAAGTAAATCGCTGCTTCACCTGCAAGGAGAGTTTGGGGCCTTGAATAGTGAGGAGAGAGGAGGTAAAAGGGAAGGTATTAAACCTCCTGCGATTGCATGGGAAGGTGCCATGAGAAGGGGATGAGGTGTCGGGGGTGATGGAGGAGTGGACCAGGGTGTCGCGGAGGGAACAATCCCTTCGGAATGCTGACAGGGGAGGGGAGGGGAAGATGTGTTTGGTGGTGGCATCACGCTGGAGGTGGCAGAAATGGCAGAGGATAATCCTTTGGATGTGGAGGCTTGTGGGGTGGAAAGTGAAGACAAGGGGAATCCTGTCGCTGTTCTGAGAGGGAAAGGAAGGGTGAGGGCAGAAGTGTGGGAAATAGGTCAGACACGGTTGAGCGTCCTGTCAATCACAATGAGGGGGAATCCTCAGTTGAGGAAAAAGGAAGACATGTCAGAAGCTGTTGTGGAAGGTTACATCATCAGAACAGATACATCGGAGATGGAGAGACTGGGAGAATGGGATCGGGTCCATACAGGAAACACGGTGCGAGGAAGTGTAGTCAAGGTAGCTGTGGGAGTTGGTGGACTCATAATGAATATTAGCCTATCCCCAGAGATGAAGTCAGAGAAGTCGAGGAAGGGAAGGGAAGTGTCGGAGATAGACCCTGTAAAGGTGAAAGAAGGGTGAAAATTGGAAGCAAAGTTGATGCGGTTTTCCAGTTCAAGGCGAGAGCAGGAAGCGGCACAGGCTCAGTAATCAACATACCAGAAAAAGAGGTGAGGGAGGGGGCCTGAGTAGTACTGGAACAAGGAACGTTCAACATATCTCACAAAAAGACAGGCATAACTAGGACTCTTGCGGGTACACATAACAACATCTTTTATTTGAAGGAAGTGAGTGGAATGAAGGAGAAGTTGTTCAGTGTAAGAACAAGTTCAGCCAGGCGGAGGAGGGTGGTGGTGGATGGGGACTGGTTGGGCCTCTGTTCAAGGAAGAAGTGGAGAGCCCTCAGACCATTCTGGTGGGGGATGGAGGTGTAGAGATTGGATGTCCATAGTGAACAGGAGGCGGTTAGGGCCAGGAAACTGGAAATTGTCGAAATGACGTAGGGCATCCCACAGTAGGGGTGGGAGTGTAAGTTGTGAGGAGGATGCAAGGAGGCTTCAAGGGGATTTGGACAGGCCAAGTAAATGGGCAAGAACATGGCAGATGAAATATAAAGTGGATAAGTGTGAAGTGATCCACTTTGGTAGAAAAAACAGAAAGGCAGAGTATTTCTTAAATGGTGAGAGGTTGGGCTCCTTAGACAGCACCTTCCAAACTCGCGACCTCTACCACCTCGAAGGGCAAGAGCAGCAGATGCATGGGAACATCACCACCTGCAAGTTCCCCTCCGAGTCACACACCATCCTGACTTGGAACTATATCGACGTTCCTTCACTGTCGCTGGGTCAAAATCCTGGAACTCCCTTCCTAACAGCACTGTGGGTGTACCTACCTCACATGGACTGCAGCGGTTCAAGAAGGCAGCTCACCACCACCTTCTCAAGGGCAATTAGGGATGGGTAATAAATGCTGGCATAGCCAGTGATGCCCACAGCCCATGAATGAATAAAAAAAAATGTCCAAAGCGACCTGGGGGGTCCTTGTTGATGAGTCACTAAAAGCTAGTATGTTGGCCTTCATTGCAACGGGATTTAAGTACAAGAGTAAAGATGTCTGCTGCAATTGTATAAAGCCTTGGTGAGGCCACAGCTGGAGTATTGTGTACAGTTTTGGTCTCTTTATCTAAGGAAGGATATACTTGCCACAGAGGGAGTGCAACAGAGATTCACCAGACTAATCCCTGGGAAGGCAGGATTGTGTTATGAGGAGAGATTGCAGATACTGGGCCTGTATTCTCTAGAGTTGCGAAGAATGAGAGGTGATCACATGGAAACTTACAAAATTCTTACAGGGCGTGACAGGGTAGATATGGATGGGATGTTTCCCCTGGCTGGTGAGTCTAGAACCAGGTACATAGTCTCAGAATAAGGGGTAAGCCATTTAAGACTGAGATGAGGAGGAATTTCTTTGTTCAGAAGGTGGTGAATCTTTAGAATTCTCTACCCCAGAGGGCTGTGGAAGCTCAATCATTGAGCATGTTCAAGACAGAAATCAATAGATCTCTGAATACCAACGACCTCAAGGAATATGGGGATAGTGGGGGAAAATGGCGTAGAGGTAGATGATCAGCCATGATCTGTTTGAATGGCAGAACAGGCTCAATGGGCCGAATGGGCTACTCCTGCTCCTATTTCCTAAGTAAAACAAGCATTTTACTGGAAGTGGCAGAGGGGGTGAGCAGCAGGAATGTGGTGCCTTGCTCCTGGATACCGTGCCACAAGATGTTCGATGATCTGATCAGGGCAGGAAACGTGAGTGGCATGCCACATTTAAGTGCAAACCCTCTCATTCTGACTTTCCCAGCCTTCTCCCGCACAACGCATCTCAGACCTTGCAGGGGCAACCATTCCTCTCTTTTGGGGCACCTTCTCACATTCCCATCTGACCAGCCAACACTGACACTCAACCTCATCTTTGACGCACTTTGTGAGCTCACACTTTAGGCTACTGGCTCAGTTTGTAGTACTTGTGCCTCTGAGTCACAAAGATTATGGGTTCAAGTCCCACTGAGCACAAAAATCAAGGTTGACACTCAGTGCAATACTGAGGGAATGTGGCACTGTAACGGGTCCTGTCATTCAGATGGGACATTAACATGAGGCCCCGTCTGCCCTCCCAAGTGGACGTAGAAGATCCCATGGCACTATTTCGAAGAAGAGCAGGGGCGTTGTCCCCAGTGTCCTGCCTAATATCTATCCCTCCGTCAACTTGACAAAAACAGATTATCTGGTCATTATTGCTGTTTGTGATAGTTTGCTGTTTGCCAATTAGCTGTTGTATTTCTGATATTACAACAATGACTCCATTTCAAAAGTCCTTCATTGGCTGTAAAGTGCTTTGGAATGTCCGGTGGTTGTGAAAAGTGCTACATAAATACAAGTTTTTCTTTTCTTTTTTCATGTCACACCCATCTTTCACAGTGACCATCCACAAATGTATCCCTTCCATCCTCTCCACACATTCCATTTTTTACACTCATAACTCTTCTTTCTCTCCTTTCAGAAGCGAGCACGGAACATGAGGGACAGGCAGAGAACTAGCAGTGTTGGGGGGATGTGGCCCTCCAGTCATTTTGACACTGACTATTGTGGAGGAGGATGTACTGAAAATAAACAGAGTCTCGGTATGGAGGTGGGGAGATGGGGTCTCCCAGCTACCGCTTTACAGAATTAGATGTCACACAGCTTCATGTCAGAGAACACTCACTCACGTTGACTTGATGTCAGCAGGCAATGAACAATGATGATCTGCACAATGAGGACTGAGAACCCTCTCACTTTGTCAGTTCTAATTCATGCCTTTCATCTCCCACAGGTCCAGCAAGCATCTCCCAGGAGCTGGTGCCAGAAGATAATGTAGGCAGTTCAGAGAAGCTCACACACTCTGATGAATCATCATCACACAACTCATGTGCACTCTCCACCAGCTCAGATATGCACACCTCTGTGAGTTTTCCAAGACAGGCAGTCGGCCTTGGACTCAGGCCCAGCGCTGGACCCCTGAGCCAAAGTGAGTGAGGCAGGGTCGCCAGGGCCAGAACGGCAGGCCCCAGTGAGGTGGGGTGGGAAAGGGTGGGCTTTTAGTGCGGGGCGGGGGTGGGTTAACATCATTGGGGTGTTTCCCGGCAGGGGCCCTCCGTGGGCCAGATGTGGCCCCGCCCCCAAGCGCCTTATTTTACTGGGCGACCTCCCCAAGTGGCGGAGGCCCCCCCGCCACTGCTTAAATCCCAGTGGCAGCAGGAAGAGGCCCTTAAATGGCTGGTAATAGGTCACCTAAGGGCTTCAGTTGGCATCTGGGCGGGAAGGCTGTTGTCGGCCTATCCTGCAGTAAGGCAGTTCATGTGTTCTCTAAACAGTTTATGTACCTTATGAATTATTTGCTAGATCTATTCCTGTTGATTTAATGCTTTTTGGTATTTCTGATTGTAGAAGAATCTAACCAGTTTAGTTTAGATTTAGTTTAGTTTAGAGATACAGCACTGAAACAGGCCCTTCGGCCCACCAAGTCTGTGCCGACCATTAACCATCCATTTATACTGATCCTACACTAATCCCATATTCCTACAACATCCCCACCTGTCCCTATATTTCCCTACCACCTGCCTATACTAGGGGCAATTTATAATGGCCAATTTACCTATCAACCAGCAAGTCTTTGGCATGTGGGAGGAAACCGGAGCACCCAGAGGAAACCCACGCAGACACAGGGAGAACTTGCAAACTCCACACAGGCAGTACCCAGAATTGAACCCGGGTCGCTGGAGCTGTGAGGCTGCGGTGCTAACCACTGCGCCATTGTGCCGCCCTTGTTAAAGGCCTGCTCAGGTCTGCAAATGAGACCTGACCCGAGCCCAATAGGACCCCATCCGAGCCCAAGCTGGCCTGAGTCCTTCCATTTTTTCCCGCACCTGACCCGACCCGACCTGACCCGATCATCAGTTAACCTACCTTCCATTTTTCACTTTGTTCCACACCTGCACAAGCTTAAAATAACGGTAGCACAACCACCTTTAAAGTCCAAAAAGTAAATAAACATTAAAGTCACTTACCTGTGGTGGTGATAGAGCATGTCCGATCTGGCCCGACCCGACCCGAGCCAGAATGCCGGAGCCAGAAGTGTGAGCCGACCCGACCCGACCCGACCCGAACCCAACACATGTCGTCGGGTGCTGTCGGGTTCGGGTCGGGTAGCAGGCCTTTACCGGTTGTTGTGTAAATCCTGTGTGCAGAGTTTATTGGATAGGGACATGGAGTGTGGAGAATATCGGGAAGAGGGGAGAAGACTTCTGACCGAAGACATCAGTGATGGATCTCACTCATTGGACTTTTGAAAATAAGCAGTTTTAACTGAACAAAGATACACACATTGATATGTCGGGGCGTGTCATCAAGGTGGTTGCCCAGAATAATTGCACCACCAGACACTCTGCCTACAACAACTCTTATAGACAATGGCTTCCTTGGAAATGTGTAAATGGCTTTCTTCCTGCGTTATCTGAACAGAGACATCACAGACAAAAGACACCCATTGCTAGTGTGCACCTGGAGGCCTGTTCCCGCTCCCTCTTCCCCCCCATTGGGAGCAGGAAATGACTACATATTAGGAGGTTTTGGGGGGGCAGTGAGGTGCCATGGTTGAATTACTGAGGTACCGAAACCCAATCAGATGACCCAGTTCAGACTTTTACCTTATATGTCAAGGGGCCAGAGGCAGAAAGGGGTATAAAAGTCAGAGCCTATAAAGACATCGCTGCTGCAGCTGGAGGATAATGACCTGGTGTTTTGATTGAGGTATTCAAAATCACTTACCTGGCAGGGGAAGAAACCAGGATCAGTGACCTTTGATCCTGTTCCACGTAGGTTTTGAGTAAAATGGCTGTAACCAATTGTAGAGCTTCAGGCCAGGGAGTGCGTAACACCGTTCGGGTGGTGGTGAAGGATAAGGAAGGAGGTGCATCTGTTGACCATACCTTCTTCATTAAGAAAATCCTTATTGATTGTTGTGGATTCCAAGTTGCAGACATCTTCTGCCTGCAGGACTTCCCTAGCAATGGATACTTTGACGTGACGTTCAAGAACATGGCAGGATGCATCAAGTTCCTGAAGGTGTTCAAGGAGAAGTGAAATCAGGCGCCGCTGTCGATCCTCACAGTGGAGCCGTTCTTCACGCTGCCGTCGCAATGTGACCGGGTGGTGACATTTCACCTCTATAACCCCCATGTTCCTGTCGTGGATGTACCCACCTTCCTCGCCAAGTACATCGAGGTGGCTGGCAGCAGCATTGATGTCAAGGACCCATTTGGGATTTGGACCAGCAAGCGGTAGGTCAAGGTGACCTTGAAGGTCAATGCCAATGGAGCCTTCATCCATCCTCCTTCCAGCTTTGTTATCGGGGGGGAGTCGAGGCTCTTGGTCTATGCGGGGCAGCCCAGAGTTTGTCACACCTGTGGCAAATCTGGTCACGTGGCAGCTAACTGCAGCACAGTCGTCTGCAAGAAGGAAGGCCATCAGACCAAGGACTGTAAGCAGAGTACGTGTTGCAACTTGTGCGGTGCGGCAGACCACCTCTACAAAACCTGCCCCAAACGCTGCCTCAATTATGCTCAGGCAGCAAGGTCCAAGAAAAGGCCGGGAGAAGGAACGGCGAATGCGTCTGGTGCTGGGAAGGAGACAAGCAACCCTCTCCGCAGCGAGAAAAGTCTGCCTGCGAAGGAGAAGAAAGGGGAGGCAGCTGAAACTAGTGACCCAACACCCACCCCGTGCCTGGAAACCCCTCCTCGACAGACAGAATCAATGGAGGAGGAGGCAGCAGATGGACAAACAGGTCAGTGGCAGGTGGTACAAAGGAAAACCACAAAGAAAAAACCTCCAAAAACGGAACAGGCCACCACCCAAACCAGTGGCAAGAGGAGGCTACCGTCTGAGACAGACTACGGCAGCTCCTCCTCACTGGAGGAAGGGCCGGAACGACGGCACCTGGAAAAGAAGCGGCAGAACTCAAAGGAGCTGGAAGATAAAGCCCCCCAGCTCCGGGGCACTGAAAGCTCTGATGGGCCCAGTGCGCCCCAAACCTAAAGCGCCGAACCTAGCAACATGCCCAGCGCATCCCAGCTCTGGGCCACCAAGAACAAAGAAGAGTTGGGCGCAGTCCAGCTCCCGGAAGTGGGGAGCAGTGATGTTTTCAAGGATGAACAGTGGGAAAAGACACCAAAAGCAGAGGACAGCCCAAGCCTTGCTGTCTACAAGACCTCCCCGCCGATGTCACCCCAGCAGAACAAACCCTGCATGAGAAACCAGGAGGGGTTTCTGAGCCCAACGAAAGTGAAACAGCTTGCGTACACTATGGGTATGCAGGAACATGTGGAAGGACTGGGACTAGCAAGGACAAGTGGTGCGGGAAGCAACAACTAACTTAAAAATGGGTATAAAGATTGCTTCAATTAACATGTATCGCATTAAATTCACTAGGCAATGTGTTTCAACCTTGGATTACCTCGCCAAGGTCAAAACCGACCTACTATTTCTGCAGGAGTGTGGAATACCACATCTCAGCACCTACAGGCAATGGTTGCGATGGTGGTCTCACGAGCCATCTATCTGGTCAGGGGGTAATGATTCCCGTTCCTCCGGCCTGGGTATTCTGCTGCAGGGAGGTAACTTCACCATCTCCAAAGATAAGGTGGTGTTGGGCGGTCACCTCCTCGTAGCAGATGTAATGTAGAACAATGCTCCGCTCCGGTTGATCAACGTGTACCCCTCCGGTTCAATGCAATGAGCGGCTGACCATCTTCCAGCAGCTCCCACTGCTGCTGGCGATGTCCAGGCCGGTCATTATAGGTACTGACTTCAACTGCATCATCGATGCAGCTGGACGATCCAGCAGTGACGACAGCAAACTGGACACCATGTCCAGATTCCTAATGGAAACAGTAAAAGATGCCAAGCTGCAGGAAACCTGCAGACGGAGCGCAGCGTAGATACACCTGGTCAAGAATGGATGGGTCTGCCCGTTCCTGGATTGACTTCCTGTTTGTGTCCCATGCTGTCACGGTCAGATCCACCGACGTCAAGCCAGTGTTCTTCTCCAACTGGCTGACTGTCACTTACCGGATGGCCAGCAGGTTGGCAGGGGGACATGGAAGCTCAATGCTACACTGCTAATCCCAGAGAACGCTGAGGAACTCAAAAGGGATTACAAAGGTTGGAGAACCGTGAGTCTCCAGTTCACTGCTGGGAGGCGATCAAGGAGAACATAAAGATGTTCTTTATCTCCAAAGGTGTTCAGAGGATGAGAGAGAGACAGAGGAAAATGTCCCAACTCCAGAAAAGAATGCAAAATCTGCTCCGGCTGCAGTCGATGGGAGTCGAGGTCAAGGAAGATATCCAAGAGGTGAAGCGTCAGCAGGCCTCGCTTTTTGCCACAGAGGCCTCCAAATTCATCTTCCGGTCCAGAGTCCGTTCCGTTGAGCAGGATGGGACATGCTTGCAAAAGGTGTACACCCCGGTTCAAAAGGTACACAGAGAGAGCACTGTGATCAGCAGCCTGAAAGAAGAGGGTGGCTCAGTAACGTCTTTGCAGTCCAACATAATAAGGATCATCAAATCCTTTTACGCTGGGCTGTACAACGTGAAGCCCACAAAGAGCATGGCCTCCTAGTCCTTCCTGTCATCTATCACGGAGGTCTTAGATTACAGCATGAGGGAGAGACTGGACAAACCGCTAACTCTGGATGAGCTGGCAAATGCCGTCAGGTCCTTTGAGACGAATAGAACTCCCAGAAGCGACGGCTTACTGGTTGAGTTGTATTCGGCTCTGTGGGACTGGGTCAGCCCGGACCTGCAAGAGTATGCTTCTGGCTGGCAGCATGTTAGAATCCATGAGGAAAGGCATCATCACCCTCATCTACAAACGGAAGGGGGAGAGGGCGGAAATCAGTAATCGGCAGGCCAACTCACTGCTTAATGTAGACTACAAGATTCTGTCCAAAGTCATCGCCAGTCGGGTCAACTCTGCTCTGGAGTTGGTGATTCACCCTGATCAGACCTGCACTGTACCCGGCAGGAAGATCTCTGATAGTCTTGCACTACTCAGGGATACGATCGTCTATATACGGGACAGGAGGGTGGACACCTGCCTCATCAGCTTGGACCAGGAGAAGGCTTTTGACAGGATATCACACACCTACATGATGGACGTGCTCTCCAAAATGGGGTTTGAGGAGGGGAATCTTCAATTGGATCAAACTGCTCTACACAAACATCAGCAGTGCAGTCTCAATCAATGGGTGGGAATCCGAAAGTTTCCCTATCTAATTGGGAGTCAGACAGGGCTGTATTCTCTCCCCTGTCTTGTTTGTTTGCTGTATCGAACCTTTTGCTGAGTCTATTAGGAAGGATGCGGGCATAGGAGGGGTGACAATCCCAGGCAGTGGAGGCACTCAGGTTAAAACCTCCCTGTACATGGATGACGTCGCCGTCTTCTGCTCGGACCCACTGTCCGTTCACAGACTGATGAGCATCTGCGACCAGTTCGAACTGGCCTTGGGAGCTAAAGTCAACCACAGGAGGAGTGAGGCCATGTTCTGGGCCAACCGATCCTTTGTCCCCTTCACCGTCAGGTCAGACTACCTGAAGGTGCTGGGGACATGGTTTGGAAGGGCGGGGCTGTGTGCCAAAATCTGGAAGGAGCGAGTAGCCAGGGTACACCATAAACTGAGCATGTGGGAGCAGCGATCTCTCTCCATTGTGGGTAGGAACCTGGTCATCAGGTGCGAGGCGCTCACATTGTTGCTGTATATGGTGCAGGTCTGGCCCAAAACCCACTCCTGCACCCGAGCCATTTTCCATTTTATCTGGAGATCTAAAATGGACTGGGTCCGGAGGGACACGATGTTCAAACCTCTGGATAAGGGTGGGAAAAATGTACCCAATGTCGCCCTCATCCTGATGACCACTTTTGTGTGCGGCTGCATCAAGCTGTGAGTAGAACCCTAGTATGCAAACATCAAGTGTCTCTACGTGCTGAGATTTTATCTGTCTTCAGTGTTGCGAAGGATGGGCCTGGTCACATTGCCGCGGAACACTCCATCCAGTTGGACTGTGCCATACCACCTATCCTTCGTGGAAAAGTTTCTGCGGGAAAACACCTTTGACCACCAATCCATCAGGCAGTGGTCAGCACGGAATGTCCTCAAGGCCCTATGGAAAAAGGAGATGGTGGATCCGGTCAGAGGGTTCCCCGAGCAGACTGCCAAAGTCATTTGGCAGAATGCCTCATCACCAAACTTTCAACCCTAGCTTGGCTAGTGGTGAGAAGAGCCCTCCCTGTCAGAACCTTCCTGCACGACCAGAGTCTCACCCCCTCCACATGCTGCCCTCGAGGTGGCTGCGGTGGAGATGAGACAGTTGCCCACCTCCTTCTGGAATGTGTCTTTGCAAAGCAGGTGTGGAAAGAGATGCAGTGGTCTTTTGTCGAGGTTAATCCCAAGCAGATCTGTAATACAGGAGTCTGTGCTCTACGGGCTATTCCCAGGGACACACACCGAGATAAGCATCAACTGCTGCTGGAGGACCATCAATTCGGTGAAAGGCGCTCTTTGGTCTGCCCGAAACTTGCTGGTCTTTCAGCGAAAAGAGTTGTCCACAACCGAGTGTTGCAGACCGGCACGTTCCATGGTCCAGGACTACGTGCTGAGGGAAGAACTAAGGCTTGGGGCAGCCGCTGCAAAGTCTCAATGGGGAAAGACCACTGTGTAAGGTCCTCCCACAAAAGCGAACTGAGGGGCTGGACCCATGGGAAACCCCTCGGGCTGTATACACCAAATATGGGTTTGCTGTAAAATGTACATGGCTTGTAAAATGGAATGGAAGGGTTGTGAGGCAACTCACTCCTGGATTGAAGAAAACTTATTTCTTTTGCACTTTTTGGACTGTCAACTTGGTGCTGTTTTGAACTGTTTTGTAATGCATTTTTTACAGAATTTTATGAATAAAGTATATTTTGGGGGATAAAAAGAGGTATTCAAAATCATGAGGGTTCTGGAGAGAATGGATAGGGAGAAACTGATCCCACTCTTGAAAGGATCAAGAACGAAAGGACACAGATTTAAGGTAATTGGCAACAGAAGCAATGGTGACATGAGGAAAAGCGTTTTCCACGCAGCAAGTGATTAGGATCTGGAATACACTGCCTGAGAGTGTGGTGCTGGCAGGTTCAATCGAGGCATTCAAAAGGGAATTCGAATGTTACCGGCAAAGGAAGAATGTGCAGGGTTGCGGGGGGAAGGCTGCGAGTGGCACTAAGAGAATTGCTCATTCAGAGAGCCAGTGCAGATACGATGGTCCAAATGGCCTCCTTCTGTGCTGTAACAATTCTGAGATTCTGGTCAGTCACTGGAAGACGTGTGGACACATAGTTTGGTGGTCCAACCACCTGGGAACGATATCCATCACATGGGATTACTAAGCAACTGGCAGTGTGAGTATGTGGTGTTGCTTCGTGGGTTGACCACATTTCGTGGAACAGTATCCAACTTGTGTGCCATTGATATCCAGAGTAAAGGCTAGAACCTTTTAACTAGAGCGAGGGTCTTACAGAATTTGTGAGTCAGGCAGAAGCCTTGAAGGTAAAGAAATGGCAGAAAATACTATGGATGGGTTAGCCACAAAGTACATGGCAGGGAAGTTGCCTCTCTAATAGAGGTGGGTGATCCGGTTAAGTGAGGCAGAACAGTGGAGTCAGGGGACCACTTGTAACTAGGCCTTGATGAAGGCAGTTTGGCTGATGACATATCAATGACAGTGCAGGAGAGATGAGGCTGAGAAAATAAACCTCAGGCAGGAGTTGAAAGAGAGAGATATGAAGCTCAGTGAACAGGATGCGGTTATTAATGGGTTAATGAAACAGCTAGAGGAAGAGAGAAAGATGAGGCAAAAGGACAGCGAAAGATTTGAGCTGGAAAGGGAACGGTGGTTAAGCAAGACTCAGTATCTGGAAAGTCAGTGTCTTAACAATCAGCATTAGTGTGATGAATGGGCTGCACAAACGGCAGAGCAGAGCCGTAGCGCAGACAGAGCAGGATGGGAGGCTGAGGACATGTAAGTCGCCTATCGTGTTGTGGACCAACAGTGCCAAGAGGAGAAAAGTATTAAAACAGATCACATTGCGTGTTTATGCAAGATACAGAGGTTCGGTGAGAAGTTGCATGTGCAGAGGGTGTTGTGTGTGCGATCAGTGTAGGAAAGGAAACAATTATGGAGGTAGAAGATGAGGAGGATCCCAGCACCAACGAGGATGACTCACCGGTACCAGACAGGCAGGACAATGGTCGGCCAGAAGGTTTCCTGCCGCCCATGGCCCCTATAAGAGAACGGAGGTATCAAGCTCCACTGGCTGGTCAGCAGGGTCTAGGGGAGCTGGACCGTGAGTCTGTAATCCCATATACAGCAGAAGCGCTGCGAAAAATGGCAGCAGACATGTCGAAGTTAGAGTCGGGTAAAGATCCTTATGGACACTTCCTAGAGATAGATCAGATGGCGGGGCTGCATGATCTAAAGGAAGGAGGGAAAAACAAACTATTGTTTTTCACCTTGAAGTCTAACTTCTATGTGGCACTACCAGCCAAAGGAAATGGGACAAGGGACCTGGGACACAATGAGAGAGTTATAACAACTATGGGCTTAGGAAGGGGTGATCCTTTTAAATTGCTGGACAAAGTGACACTGGGATCCACTGACAGCCCAAGCGTTTACGCAGAGAGATTGTGGTCATCATACAATGGAGTTTACGTTGCTCTGGACCGGGTCCAAGACGAACTCCAGGGGGCAGCCTGAAACCACTGACTGCGGACACTGATAGCCCAGTCGTTACCATAGTTACAATTAGCCTTTGAGGACTTTGACCCAGAGGCAGCAAACAATACGGAAGCGGGGGTTTTGAGAAAGATGACTCTCCAATCCGAGAGACGGCAGGCAGAAAAGGCGACGGGCGGGGCTATTAGCAAGCCAAAAGGAAAGGTGTGTGATATTAAAGGGACAGCTTCTAAGAAGTGGCAACATAAAGGAGGGTCTCACAGGATAGGAAATTGTGGAGGAAAGGGACGCTTTAAATAAGACTGCAAAAGAACTGTCAAGGGAGAGGGCAGCACTAGACAGGCACCCCTGATTGCCAGAAGATAGTAGAAGATCTGACAAAGTGAGTAAAAGAGCTTGACACCTCAAAGGGAAAACTCCATGCAGCTTGAGAGGTCGTGCGAGCCCCCAAGGGGAACCAATGCTGACGGAACCGCGCCCAGTCCGAGTACCTGTGTTCATTCAGGTACAACGAGTAACGGATAGGAGACCCAGATGGGATCCGAATTTCATGTACCATTAAAGTTTGATTGTATATAATTATAATATGCCTGTGACCAAATCTGCTCACAGAGCAGTGTTTACTTTTGTTTTTGTTTCTTCCTTACAGAATCATGAAGCCAGCGCTAAGGGTGATGATCCTGGAATTTGTGACTGGCAGCCCATATCCGGACAAGACGCTAACGCTTCAGAATAATAAGGATAATGATGATAATGCAGAGCCAGTGACTTACCGCTCCCATCCCACTGAAAACCCTGGGGTTGAGGCGGAGGTATATGTCAGGAGTCCAAGGTTGGAGTGGGATAAATTGGTGGGGCATGAGAAGGATGATTACACCAAGGTGCTCACGGGGAATTGTAAAATAAAGTTCACCTTCAACAGCATAAAAACGGTTTGGGAAGTTCAAGAAGGGAAAGGGGTGTGCATTATTTGTGATCCATCCAAGAAGACGGTGGAAGAAAATAATAGTCTGGTTTATGAGGAGAAAGGAAAATGGATGGATGCACATAGGGGACCCCTGGAATCCACACACTTCTCCTACTCAGTCGGAATCCCGCCTGGAGGTCAGGTTGTGTTGGCCTCGGTGGTGGAGGGAACGTGACGAGGGGAACTATATGTATGTAGGAGGCGAGGCCTGGGGTGGGCCTTAGCGTCAGTCAGGATGGTATGGTAATAGCAGCTGTGAACAGGGTGTCATTGTCACTGTTGGAATGGTAGAAATGTACCCATTAGGCATTATATGGTCTGGCCCTGTTAAGGAGAAGACATGGGCCCCTCAGATCTGTGCGCCAGGAAAAGGGGCAAATGTTCTCATTTTAGTATTAATGGCTGCAAGAATGCTCACTCCCTTTGCTAATAAAGCCAATAGTAACCCAAAGGCTGTGGGATGCCCTTACCATACACCGGGACCAAAGAACGGACTGGTTGTTATTCCCACACGAATGGTACTATATCACGATATGCACCAGTGAGAGGATGCAGTGGGAAGAGACATTTGCCTGAGTGAGACAGAGTGAAGCTGGAATTTGGTGCCGATGGGAATTCGGGGCAGAGGGGGAAAGAGGGGCTCCTTTTCCTATCTTTTATAGCTTCCAGCAGCTGTTGAGTCTTCTTCCTTTGACTCCAGGGTAGCTGCTTGGTGGTGAATGTTTTATCATTTATCTTTCAAAACACAGGCAATTTTAGAAATTGTAAGGTTTTTATTTGTTAAGCCCAGTAGATATCGAAAACAGTTAGAGAGTTAATTAAGAAAGTAATTAAAGTGAATTAACTTAATAGCCTAAGTAACAATGACAGGACAGGTGTTATGTTGCAGCTGTGGTATGTGGGAGCTTTTGGATGCCAAGGCAATCCACGACAAACACGCCTGCAGAAAATGTAAGCAGCTAGAGAAATTCCAGATCAGGACTATTGAGCAGGTTAAGGGACTGAGCAGATAGTAATGCTCTCAACCTGTGTGGACAAAAGTGAGGTCTGCAAGGTGGATGAGCAGATTGGCCATGGCACTGTGGTACAGGAAGCCATTCAAATGGTGGGAGAAAAAAAGGAATGTAGTGGTAGTATGGGATAGTATAGTGAGGGGGATTGATACTGTTTTGTGCAGCCGAGAGCGTGAGTTCAGAAGGCTGTGTTGCTTACCTGGTGCCAGGGTTCGGGATATCTGCTCAGGGCTGGACAGGAACTTGGAGTGGGAGGGGGGAGGATCCAGTTGTCACAGTCCATGTAGGTACCAGTGACATAGGTAAGACTAGGAAAGAGGTTCTGCTTAGACAGTATGAGGAGCTAAACACCAAATTGAAGAGCAGAACCTCAAGGGTAATAATCTCTGGATTATTACCTGAGCCGCATGCCAATTGGCAGAGGGCACATAAGATTAGTGAAATGTATATGTTGCTCAAAGACTGGTGTGGGAGAAATGGGTTTCAGTTCGTGGGGCACTGGCACCAGTACTGGGGAAAGTGGGAGCTGTACCATTGGGATGGTCTGCACCTGAACCATGCTGGGACCAGTGTTCTAGCAAACCGTATAACTAGGGAAGTAGAGAGAGCTTTAAACTAAATAAGAGGCATGAGGGATCAAGCCTGTGTAGACATAACAAATCAAGGTGTAGAGTCAAGGCAGGAGAGCAGAATAGTAATATGGGAAATGAAGGCCAGAGAATGGCAGGAGGGACAGAGAGAAAAAACCTAAGAACACACCAACAGTTGAGACTAGATGTTACAAAGATAACAAAAAGACAAAACTAAAGGCTCTGTATCTGAATGCACGTAGCATTCATAACAAAGTAGATGAACTGATAGTGCACATTGAAGTAAATAAATATGATCTGATAGCCATTACAGAGATGTGGCTGCAGGATGACAAAGATTAGGATCTGAGTATTGAGGGGTATATGACGTGGAGGGGTAGCACTCTTAATCAAAGATGGCATTGATGCAATAGTTAGATATTACCTTGGTTCAGGAGATCAGGATGTAGAATCGGTTTGGGTGGAGATGAAGAATAGTAGGGGAAAGAAGTCACTAGTGGGAGTGGTCTACAGGCCCCCTGACAGTAACCATAATATAGGACGAAGTATACAAGAAGAAATATTGGGTGCTTGTGATAAAAGGACGGCAGTAATCATGGGTGATTTTAATCTACATATAAACTGGAAAAATCAGATTGGCAATTGTAGCCCAGATGAGGAGTTCATAGAGTGCTTTTGAGATAGTTACTTAGAGCCAAAAAACCAACCAGAGAGCAGGTTATGTTAGACTTGGTATTATGTAATGTGACAGGATTAATTAATGGCCTCAGATTAAAGGCTCCTCCAGGTAGCAGAAACCACAATATGATTGAATTTTACATCCATTTGAAAGAGAAGTGTGAGTCTAAGATAAGTTTTTAAAACTTAAATAAGGGAAACTATGTGGGCATGAAAGCTGAACTAGCTGAAGTGAACTGGGTTACTAGGCTAGGAGATAGATCAATAGTGTCAGACATTCAAGGGGATATTTCAGAATACTCAGGATAAGTATATTCCTACGATAAAAAAAAATTCTAAGGGGAGGACCCACCATCCGTGTTTAACTAAAGAAGTCAAAGAAAGCATCAAAATTAAGGAAAAGGCATATAATTGCACAAAGATGAGTGGCAGGTCAGATGATTGGTCAGAATATAAAGAATGGCAGAGTATGACAAAGTTAATCAGGAGAAAGAAATTCGAGTTTGAGAGGAAGCTAGCTAGAAATGTAAAAATAGAAAGCAAGAGTTTCTACATGTATTTAAAAAGGAAAAAAAGTAAGTAAAATGAGTGTTGGTCCTCTAGAGAGTGAGAATAGGGAGTTAATATTAGATAATAAGGACATTTTGGATGGAATGAACAAATATTTTGCTTTTGTATTCACTATAGAGGATACAAAAAACATTCCAGTAATAGCTGTAAATTAGGAGGTGGAAGGAAGGAAGGAAGGAACTTGGTGAAATTACAATCACCAGGGAAGCGGTACTGAGCAAACTGATGGAGCTGCAGGCTGACAAGTCCCCGGGTCCTGATGGGCTTCGTCCTCAGGTCTTAAAAGAGGGGGCTAATGAGGTAGTAGATGCATTCGTGTTAATTTTGCAAAATTTGCTAGACTCTGGAAAGGTTGCATCAGACTGGAAAATCGCAAATATAACCCCTCTACTCAAGAAGAAAACAGGTAACTATAGGCCAGGTTAGGTTGACGTCTGTCGTGGGGAAGGTGTTAGAATTGATCATTAAGGAGGCTATAACTGGGCACTTTAAAAAACTCAAGGTATTCGGGAATAGTCAGCATGGCTTTGTGAAAGGGAGATCATGTTTAACAAATTTATTGGAGGTCTTTGAAGGAGTAACATGTGCTGTGGATAAAGGGGAGCCCATTGGTATACTGTACTTGGATTTCCAGAAGGCATTTGACAAGGTGCCACATAATAGTTTTTGTGCAAAGTAGGAGCTCATGGTGTCAGGGGTAACATATTAGCATGGGGAGAAGATTGGCTGGTTGGCAGAAAACAGAGAGTATGCATAAATGGGTCCTTCTGATTGGCAGGATGTGACGAGTGGAGTCCCTCAGGGGTCTGTGCTGGGGCCTCAACTTTTTACAATTTATATTAATGACTTAGATGAGGGGAGTGATGGCATGGTAGCTAAATTTGCGGATGACACAAAGATAGGTAGGAAAGTATTTTGTGCAGATGACACGAGGAGGTTGAAGACCGATATAGATAGGTTTAGTGAGTGGCAGATGGAGTATAATGTGGGAAAAGTGAAGTTGTTCACTTTGGCAGGAAGAATAAAAAAGTTGAGTATTACTTAAATGGAGAATGACTGCAGAACTCCGAGGTGCAGAGGGATCTAGGTGTTCTAGTGCATGAGTCACAGAAAGTTAATATACAGGTACAGCAAGTAATAAAGTAGGCTAAGGGAATGCTATCCTTTATTACGAGATGAATTGAAAATAAAACTAAGCATGTTATGCTTCAGTTATACAGGACATTGCTGAAAACACATCTCGAATACTGCGTGCAGTTTTGGTCTCCTTATTTAAAGGAGGATGTGAATGCATTGGAGGTGGTTCAGAGGAGGTTTACTGGACTGATACCTGGAATGTACAGGTTGTCTTATGAGGAAAAGTTGGACAGACTGGGCTTGTTTTCACTGGAGTTTAGAAGAGTGAGGGGAGACTTGATTGAAGTATATAAAATCCTGAATGGTCTTGACAAGGTGGATGTGGAAAGGATGTTTCCTCTTGTGGGGGAGTCCAGAACTAGGGGGCGCTGTTTCAAAATTAGGGGTTGCCCTTTTAGGACAGAGATGAGAAGAATTTCTTTCTCTCAGAGGGTTGCGCGACTTTGGAACTCTCTGCCTCAGAAGGTAGTGAAGGCAGGATCATTGAATAATTTTAAGGCAGGGGTAGATAGATTCTTGTTAGGCAAGGGAATCAAAGGTTATCAGCAGTAGATGGTAGTGTAGAATTCGAAACACACAGATCAGCCATGATCTTATTGAATGGTGGAGCAGGCTAGAGGGGCTGAATGGCCTACTTTTGCTTCTAATTCGTATGTATGTTCGTATGTACCACGAGGCAGTACCGGTAATGATTAATTTGGCAGATATGGGACTACCCGAGCATTGCAAAATCGAATGCTGCATCAAGTTTTGAGAGAATTCTAGAAATGAACCAGCACTGCAATAGCTGAGGATGAACTCACTAGTCTGTATGAGGGCTCAGGGTATCAAACAGAGTACGACGTAGTTCAGTTAGTGATGCTGCAACTATATTTAACACCGGGACATCACTCGTAAATAATTTAGATTTAGCTACTCTAGATGAATCGGAAAGACTGTTAGAAATAGGTTAAGGAAAATATCAAATAAAATAAATGATGTGGAACAGAATGAATTTGATCGAGGAAGATCAAATTATGACCGTTTATTTGCAAGAAATGGTGGGAGCATTGGAAAAGCATGCCCACCATGAATGAAATCATAAGAGCGGATTAAAATGCCTTTGTGGAAGCTGCGGAAAATGATGTTTGCACAATGTATGGTTCTTGGTTGGTGGAACAGAAAACCTCCAGAGGATTGTGGAAGGGAGATTGCATTCCTAGGTTGCTGATAAACATCTTAGAGCTATGTTCACTTACCAACCTACCACCAATATCTGTAACATCAGAGGACTGGTGCAGGTCTACCTGATGAAATAGCAGTGCCATCTAGGGAATAGTAGCATGGGCATGTAGGGTTGGTTCTGTATTATCCCATTCTAAAGGAAGGGTAGAAATCTAACACTCTTTTAGATTTGAAAATGTTGGGATAGAAAATCAGGGTCATATGTGACTTTATGACCAACACCCTAGGTACGTGGCACAAGTGAACGGGATTACTTGGGTAGCCCTGGATTTGTCTGGGTGTGCTCGGAAAGGGGATACTTTTGTTTGCCCGTATGATGTTACTGAAAATATAATGCCAACTTGTGGGTACACTGGGATCAGGAAGGCCCCAATTGCACCATCATAATGACCAGGTGAGAAGAGATCACAACACATGTGGCATATAAAGGAAAGAGGGAATATTGTGTCACAGCCATACACTGAGAATACCAGTACAAGGATCTGATCGGTCCTGTTCCAGATGGAACGTTTTGTTTTACCCCAGCTCAACCTGTTAGACTGGGTGCGTGGGTATTATTGAACGTTTATGCTCATGGACAGGTGAAGATTACAGTAAGGGATGATGCGAAAGGACAGCGACTTGAGTATGTTGCCAGGTTTGGATATGACATAGCCCCGCTGCCTGAACATGTTGTAGAGCTGTTGCAGAGGATTAACACTTCCAACAAACATTTTTATACCCTTCAACGAAAAAACGAGGAGATTAAGGTAGAAATACCAGACATTGGTGACGATAGCCATTGGTGGGACATTGGTCTTAGCATCGAAATACATCCTTGGGTACAAATTATATCTCATGTACTTGTTGTTGTGCAGTCCTTTATTGTTGTGTATCTGTTGGATGACTTATGTCATCGACACAAACATAGGAGAACAGAACAACAGGTGAAGATGTTGCTGAAGGAATGGGATAGGCTGAATGAGTTAGATTCAAAGTGTAGTAAGGTTCGTAGGCGAAATTATACACTTAAGGGTGGATGCTGTGAGGCAGTTTATATGTTCTCTAAACAGTTTATGTACCTTATGAATTGTTTGCTACACCTATTTCTGTTGATTTAATGCTTTTTGGTGTAGATCCTGCGTGCAGATTTCATCGGGTGGTAGGGACATGGAGTGTGGAGAACATCGAGAAGAGGAGAGATGCATTCTGATCGAAGACATCAGTGATGGGGCTCATACATTGGAAAATAAGCACAGTATTAACTGAACAAGGATACACACACTGACATGTCAGGACCTGTCATCAAGGTGGTGGCCAGACTAATTACACCACCAGGCACCCTGTCTGCAACAACCCTTCTAGACAATGGCTTCCCTGGAAATGTGTAATTGGCTTTCTTCCTGCCTTATCTGAATAGAGGCATCAAAAACTAAAGAAACCGTTGCTGGTGTGCACCTGGGGACCCCTTCCCCCCACCCCTGCCATTGGAAGCGGGAAATAATGCAGGATTACTAACAGCTGGTATTGTGAGTATGTGCTGTCGCTTAGTGGGTTGATATACCACATTTAGTTGTTGTGTGCTATTAATATCCAGAGTAAAGGCTAGAATCTTTAGACCAGAGAGAAGGTCTTACACCGACCCCGACTAAATTCCATTGCAACAGGTAGGCGATGGGCCCTCCAGTCCCCACCTCCCTTCGCAATTCTGTGGGCTCCCTGCCTCTGAACCTGTCTCCGGGGGGGCCCATTAAATTCAGCCCTCAGTCTGCCAGCTTAAATAGAGCATAAATGGAATGGTGGCAAGCTACGCAAAGTGTTCTCCAGCTCTTGGTTAGCAGGCAAGTGCAGTTGGGCCATGAAAGGGATGATGGAGAAAGGACTCTGATCAAAAAGCTTCCACTCCTGAGCCCTTTCACCACCCCTCTCCCCGAGTCAGAGCCCCACATGCTGCCTCCCGTCCTGATGATTGAGTCTGCCTCTGCACATGTACAGGTGGGGCAGTATTTGGCGGGATCCTCACTGGCACCAAAACCCAGAGGACGTCTGCCATAGACAGCTCATCTGTCAAAGCAGGGGAACGAACAGCTTGCCTCCAACTTTGCTGAAGCCACAGGGGTTGCACCACGTAAGGGTGAGAGGGAAAGGAAGGGAAAGGACTTGTGGTTGCACAAGGGCAATCAGTTGGGGTTTTAACACTGTGGTAATATGCCATTTTCTGTTCATGCTTATGAACCATAAGCTTTATTTTAAAGCTCCATTGACCAACCATCTCCATTCTTATCTGTCACCTTCCAAGTGGCCTTCTTCATAAGGAATTTTTTTTATTCGTTTGTGGGATGTGGCCATCGCTAGCCTGCATTTATTGCCTATCCCTAATTGCCCTTCAGAAGGTGGTGGTGTGCTGCCTTCTTGAACCGCTGCAGTCCTTGGGACGTAGATACACCAACAGTGCTGTTAGGAAGGGAGTTCCAGGATTTTGACCCAGCGACAGTGAAAGAACGGTGATATAGTTCCAAGTCAGGCTGGTGTGTAGTCTGGAGGGGAACTGGTGTTCCCATGCATCTGCTGCCCTTGTCCTTCTTGGTGGTAGAGGTCGTGGGTTTGGAAGGTGTTGTTGAAGGTGCCTGTGTGGATTGCTGCAGTGCATCTTGTAGATGGTACACACTGCTGCCACTGTGCATCAGTGGTGGAGGGAGTGAATGTTGAAGATGGTGGATGGGGTGCCAATCAAGCGGGCCACTTTGTCCTGGATGGTATCAAGCTTTTTGAGTGTTGGAGCTGCACTCATCCAGGCAAGTGGAGAGTATTCCATCATATTCCTGACTTGTGCCTTGTAGGTGGTGAACAGGCTTCGGGGAGACAGGGGGTGAGTTACTCACTGCAGAATTCCCAGCCTCTGACCTGCTCTTGTAGCCACAGCATTTATGTGGCTGGTCCAGTTCAGTTTCTGCTCAATGGTGACCCCCAGGATGTTGATGTTAAGGAAAATGGTATGACAAGATTAGAAGATGAGCAGCTGGTGGCAGGGAGAGGGATGGATTGTTGACTGTAGGAATGCTTCCTGCTGGGAGCTGGATTGTGGGGGGCTGGACACAATGAGTTCAGCATTGGTGTGCCAGTTGGCTGTACTGCCTGAGATGAGCTGATGCGTGTCTGATTGAGTCCCGATGGCTTGCTGAATGACAAATCTTGTGCTCATGTGACTGTGGTTGTACCTTTTCTCTGCTTGGAGGTGCGAATATCTGTGGGAGACTTGACTGGCACAGAATGAAGACATCATGGCAGCTCCCTGGGAACCTTCCACACACATGCATGATCATTTTCCAGTGGTTACATACCAGCAAGACATGAATGGAGTGGAATCCCTTTTGATTGAGGAATACTGCTGGTTGATATGAGGGCCCCTTAGATTGAACAAATGTGGCAATCATGACACCCTGTACCTATGGGAATCCAGCCAGAGCAACAAATCTGAGGTCCCTCTCATTCTGACTGGTTCATCAGTGGCAAAGTGGGCATGAGTGGTGGCCCGAGTAAAGTTGACATCTGTCAACTGGGAGGTACACTTGTGGGTAGCAGATTGAGAGATTCTACAAATATCTCCTACAGATCACTAGAAGGAGCCAGAGGGGAACAAATTAAGTGCTGTGGTGCCTTTGACAGCCACTGGCAATGCATTCCCACCTGGTCCACCTGGCAGGAGGATTTCTTCCAGGAGGCTGCAAATGCCAGCAACCAGCTGATGGGAACGTCGGAGCCTTCTGAGGCACTGGTGCTCAGTCATGTCCAGAAAGCTAATCCGCTGCCTGTATACCCTGTGTTGGGGGTATTGGCTCCTCCGAACTGGAGCTCAGTGTTCACCCCTTCTGTCCTATGGAGTGGCTGAGGAGAAGGCAGTTGCTGCTTCTGCTGTTGATGCTGTTGGTGTTTCTGGTGCTGCTTTTCTTGTTCCTCATCAGGGGTCCAAGGTAGAGCTGCATAAACAATTCCCATGCTACTGAGAAGGCTGACAGTTGGCATATGCAGATTAAAGGCAGAAAACTCCAAGGTAGCAGAAATGACCTCCAAAGTATTAAATCATCTCCAAAGCAGTAAAAGCACGTTCTCAGAACAAGTGTTACATGCAAAATCTTTTCACTTAAAACAAAGAAATAGCTGTCATATCTCAGTATTTAAAGGCTTTCTTGCCTGTCAAAATGCTCTGCCCTGTCAAACCCCACTGTCTTCTCATCTTGTTCAATGTACAAATTTCCAGGAAGCCCAGAAAACCCATGCGTTGGCAGTTAAAGCCAGAATCTAGTGTTAAAAATGCACTCAATTGCCTTTTAGCATGTGTTAATAGCACACCTGCTTGTCGCTCGGGGCTTTCCTGGAAGCTAACAAACACTCTTGAATTAATTGCAGAAGTTGGCGGGTCCCTGCCAGCTTCCCAGTAGTGTGACGTTGTTTGCTTTTTTAATCTCCCACAGTCCATCTCTCATATGTTCTCTCTCAGACTCTTATACACCGTATCCCACAGAATGGGCCCAATTTTCCTGCATATAGCCCCAGGAGTGCATGAATGGTAGGTGTAGCACATTGTAAGGAAGAGCAGAGACCCATATCACCGGGTTTCAATGTCTGTACCTTTGCTCACATTGCAGCATGTTTTGAAAGGCCCACATTGCAGCATTTGCAGGGCATAAAAATATTACAATTAAGCACTGCATGTGATGCCGTTATCCTCAGACAATCCACTCTTGTTTGAAGAAGGCCAAAGGGATCTTGGCTGTCTATTGTTGCCATGGCTAATGCTTCATCCAGTGATATGGAACAGAGATATGATGAGGCTCATGCTTCCACTAGTGTGACCACTGAGAACATGATTACCATTCTGACACCCGGGATGTCCTGCAATTGAATCTGTGCAAGGTATCCAAGGTAATAGTGACCTGCTATGAGCTCCACAATATGGGAGTTGACAAGGAGCAGAATTAGAGCAAACAAAAGAGGAACAGGAGAGTTCACCAGATGAGGAAAAGGAAGGGCCAGAAAGAACATGGCTCTCAGGCTCCGACAGGGAGAAGCAGCCACAGAACTTTCACCACTGAAATTCTCTTCTGATTATATAAGCCCATCTACCCACTACATCCCTCCCCTTTGACGTTACTCTACAATAAAATTATCCCTGAAAAATCCTACTCTACATCCATCCACCGTCCCCATCACCATCATACCATCTACTATAAAAATTTCAACTTGTGGGAACATCTAAAGGACGTTACACTAAGCGTCATCTGTAGCCAACGCATTGATTGCAATTTGCAGCTGTCAAATTAAGTGTCTTCACCCCAGTGTCTTTTATTGTGCAGGTAACTCATCTGGTGGTTAGTCTAAGTGGTTCCTCTGAGATGGGAGCAGAGCAGAGAGATGGCAGGTGTATTTCAGCAACACATGGACCTAGCTGTGGATGGAAGCAAGTGAGGTTACGTAGGAAGTCCTTGTGATGGAGATGATATAGGATTTGAAACTCAGCTCATGTCAAACTAGACACTGAGGTTGCAAATAGTATGGTTCTGCCTAAGACAGTGACTGGAGAGAGGGATGGAGTTGGTGATAAGGATATGGAGTTTTGGCAGTGACCAGAGACAATAGCTTGAGTCTTCCCAATGATTAGCTGCAGGAAATTTTGGATCATCCTCAATATTGGTTGTTGGAGAAACAGTCTAATACCACTGAGGCAGTGGATGGGGTAAAAGAGCTAGAGTTGGGTGTCATCGGGGGACATGTGGAAGCTGAACCCATCTCAGTGCATGATGTCACCAAAGGACAACATGTAGATGAGAAAGAGGAGGGGATCAGGGATCATTCATGGAGGAACTCCCAGGGTCACAGTGTTGGGCTTGAAAGAGCAACCGAGGAGAAGATGCTCTGTCTGTGATCAGACACGTAGAACCAAACGGATGCAGTTCCATAGACGTGGTGAATAGAGGATAAGAGTTGGTGGAGTATGGCGTGATTGACTTTGAGAAAAGCAGCAAATCCCATCATTAATTTTAATTTAATTTGCTGACTACCACAAGACAGTTTGTATTGTGTTACCTAATGGCTCCCTAAGCTTCTGAAAGTTGGTTTTAAGAGAACTCCTTTTTCTATGTATCCTCTTTTTTCATTTGTTCCACAGAAGTCATCAAAACATTTCACTTATAATCTGTTCACAAATTCCAGTGTAGGTTTAGCATAGTGGTTAAATATCTTGCACTGGTGAACTGAAAATGTCAATTTAGCAATTGAGGGAGTGGATTCCATTAGCTTTGGCACTGTTGCAGATTTTGAATAGTTTTATGGCATGAGAGCTTTAATCCTTGCACGTAGATCAGAGTTTTTAACAGCTTTTGGAATGTTTTTCAATGCTCACCAGTCTGATGTATATTGGAGACATTGTGCACAATATCTGGTGAGTTTTACATACATACTGTAACCTCTCTTTGCAGCATGTTGTATTTTAAAAATTTATTCTTGGGAGATATGGGCATCACTGGCAAGGCCAGCATTTATTGCCCATACCTCATCCCCCTTGAGAAGGTGGTGGTGAGCTTTCATGAACTGCTGTAGTCATGTGGTGAAGGTACTCCTACAATGCTGATAGGTAGTGAGTTCCAGCATTTTAGCCCAGTGATGCTGAAGGAATGACAATATATGTCCAGTGTGGCTTGGAGGGCAACTTGGAGGTAGTGTTCACATCACCCATCCCAGCACCTGCTGCCCTTGTCCATCTACTCGGTGCACTTTTGGGAGGTGCTGTCAAAGGAACATTGGCAATTTGCTGCAGTGCATCCTGTAGATGGTACAGACTGCAGCCGCAGTGCACCAGTGGTGGAGAAAATGGATGTTTAAGGTGGTGGATAAGCTGCCGATCAAGCGGACTGCTTTGTAATGGATGGTATTGAGCTTCTAGTGCAGTATACATCATGGCATGGATTTTGCCCTAGTAATGATGGCAAAACTGTCAGTACTGGCCTTCATTACTCCTCTGAAACTGACAGCAACTTCTGGAGTTTACACATCCACAGTTCAACTTCGAAATCCAGAAGTTGCTGTCAGTGATTTTATGCTTCTCCAGCGGGTGCGCTGTAAAAGACTGCAATCAAGTAAAAATTACTGAACTGACCAAAAAGTGCCCTTTTACACTTGTAGTCTTACTGTAAAAACCCTTGAAAAACTTACACCTTGTTGAATGAGATGTAATTGGGTTTTTAACAATGTACTAAGTTCACAATTATTGCTGAAAAGCCTTTCTGGCCCTGAAAATGAATTTTATATTTGTGGAATGCCAAATTTCTCCATTAAGATAAAAAAAAAATTTAAAGTTTGTTTCTATTTAAAAAAGGAGGGAGAGAAAAAACAGGGAATTATAGACCAGTTAGCCTTACATCAGTAGTGGGGAAAATGCTAGCGTATATTATAAAGGATTATAAAGAACACCTGGAAAGCAAAAATGGGATTGGGCAAAGTCAGTATGGGTTTACGAAAGGGAAATCATGCTTAACAAATCTACTGGAGTTTTTTGAGGATGTAACTTGTATAATAGAGAAGGGAGAACCAGTGGATGTGGTGTATTTGGATTTTCAGAAGGCTTTTGATAAGGTCTCACATAAGAGGTTAGTGTGCAAAATTAAAGCACATGGGATTGGGGGTAATATACTGGCATGAATTGAGAATTGGTTGACAGAAAGGAAACAGAGAGTAGGAATAAATGGGTCTTTTTCCGGGTGGCAAGCAGTGACTAGTGGGGTACTGCAGGGATCAGTGCTTGGGCCACAGCTATTCACAATATATATTAATGACTTGGGTGAGGGAACTAAATGTAACATTTCCAAACAACACAAAGCTGAGGGGGAGTGTGAGCTGTGAGGAGGATGCAAAGAGGCTCCAATGTGATTTGGACAAGTTGGGTGAGTGGGCAAATGCAGTATAACGTGGATATATGTGAGGTTATCCACTTTGGTTGTAAAAACAGAAAGGCAGATTATTATCTGAATGGTGATAGATTGGGAAAGGGGGAGGTGCAACGAGTCCTGGGTGTCCTTGTACACCAGTCGCTGAAAGCAAGCATTCAGGTGCAGCAAGCAGTTAGGAATGCGAATGGTATGTTGGCCTTCATTGCAAGAGGATTTGAGTACAGGAGCAAGGATGACTTACTGCAGTTATACAGGGCCTTGGTGAGACCACATCTGGAGTATTGTGTACAATTTTGGTCTCCTTATCTGAGGAAGGATGTTTTTGCCATGGAGGGAGTGCAAAGGGGATTTACTAGGCTGATCCCTGGGATGGCAGGATTGACGTATGAGGAGAGATTGGGTCGACTAGGCCTATATTCACAGGAGTTTAGAAAAATGAGAGGGGATCTCATAGAAACCTATAAAATTCTAACAGGACTAGACAGGCTAGATGCAGGGAGGACGTTCCTGATGGCTGAGGAGTCCAGAACCAGGGGTCACAGTCTCGTGATACGGGGTATGCCATTTAGAACCGAGATGAGGAGAAATTTCTTCACTCAGAGGGTGGTGAACCTGTGGAATTCTCTACTGCAGAAGGCAGTGGAGGCCAAGTCACTAAATATATTCAAGAAGGAGATAGATATATTTCTTGATGCCAAAGGGATCAAGGGATATGGGGAGAATGCAGGAACAGGATACTGAATTAGACAATCAGCCATGATCTTTTTTGAATGGCGGAGCAGGCCCGAAGGGCCGAATGGCCTACTCCTACTTTCTATGTTTCTATGTTTATGATATTTCAGCTGCTACCTTAATCCCAATCATTTATTTTGCTCTTTGTAAAATGCAATTAAAAATAAAGGATAATCAGTGCATTTTATTTCCTGGTTTGTTCAATGTGATTTAAAAACAGAAAGTGCTGGAAATACTCAGCAGGTCTGGCAGCATGTGTGGAGAGAGAAACAGAGTTAACGTTTCAGGTCTGTGACCTTTGTGGGCAGCTTTCTTTGAGGTCAGCAATGAGTGCCATTTCTTCAACACTGACCACAAAATCCGGGCCCATGTTATAGTGATAGTTATACAGAGCAGATCACATTGGGCATTAGTCACAACAACTCTATAATATATTAATGAGATCGCTTCTCCTCCCCACCACCACCACCCTCCCCACATTAAAAGGTACCAGATGTGACTGAACATCCAGAAACTGGTGCAGGGTGGACTGGCAACATGATGGAATCCACCTTTTGAGACCGCCAGAGAGGGGAAATGAGACACAATGAGAAAAGCAAGCATCTTTTATTCAAGTAACCAGAAAGTAAGAATGATCACTATTTTGTGCAATGCTGCAAGTGAAGACACAATAGGGGTGAAACCTCACTTGTTTTGAGCTCTAGTCTGCCTATCTAATCATCCTCTAGAACCTGAGCCTGCTTCAGCTTATAACATGTGATGTTAGGAGTGGGGTTTTGGCACTTTGAGACCACCAACATAAGAGAGATACTGAGACAGTTGAGGTGGGCCACATCAGCATAACAGGAATGAAGTAACAAGATTCTGGAACTCCAGCTAGAAAGTAATCAAATTATCATAGTGAAAGTGGAAAGAACTGGGTCTTCAACACAGCATTTGACGGAGACTGTTGGAGAATCCAAGGTGGCAGACCTGCTATGGTACTGCAAAAGTTGACTTTGGATAATGATGTGGAGGTAAACCTTCTGGTCTTTGAATGCTTTGCAGAGTGAGAAAGATAACCTGGAAAAGCTCATAGGTAGGAGCTGTAGGCCCCACACGGTTCAAGAACGGAGGTGGGTGGGTGCTAAAGATTGTGTCGCAGGCCGGCATGCCAGTGCCCTGGCTCTATCCCATTTTCATGTAGGCGGGATGGGAGGAACAGCAGGGCTATCCACCCACAAGTGGCGATAGCCAATTGAACTAATTAAAGGCCTATTGTTGGAGGCTGACTGGACCAGGTCCCTGCAGGTAGCAAAGGACAGTTTAGCTGCTTGAAGTCAGCCTTCCAGCAGAAGACTGGGGAGGCCATTGCTTCAGGCAGGCTTAAAGGCCCCCCTGCCTGCCTGGGCTCATCAGCAGCCACAACCACCCTGTAAGAGAGGTTCTCCCCAACAGTGGTGGCCCAGCTGCTAAATCTATTTTCTATTTTAAAAATTTGGAAAGAGCACGTCTCTATTTTGAAGTGGCCTCTCCTTCACTTACCTTGAAGCAGGCACGAAGGTAGCAGCTTGGGACTGAGTGCAGCTTGAGACAGAGTGAGAGCTTGGGAATTTGGTAAGTGAGGGAGTTTTAAGGGCTAATTTTAATTTTAACTGTTAATCTCTTTCTAAAGGCTAGTCAAGTTTGCATTTAGTATTTACTTACAACTTATTGTTAAAGTTAAGTTTCTTTCAGTCTTAGTCATAGATAAACAAGCTCCCTGCTGGGGAGGCAGCTACAGTTAGTTAATTAGATAGCTAATTAGAACTGGTTTCTCTAGCCAGCAGGGCATGACTCAGCTCTGTAGAATTTCAGCTAGTGTAAATACAGGTGGTTTTGCTAAGTGCACAAAGTAAGCAGGCATGAGGGTCACAGCTTGTGACTGAGTGCAGCTCAAGACAGAGTGTGAGGTTCGGAATTTGGTAAGTGAGGACATTTGGTGCAGTGAGGGAGGAGGTACTGTTCTGACCATTTACAAAAAAGGAGTCATCTAAGAAAGGGAGCTGGAGGCCAGCAGCGAGATGTGAGAGCTGAAGCCCAGAAGCATTAATTATATGAGTGGTTGGTGAGTTTTCAGGTTTTTCCTCTCTAAACGGTTGGGGTTGGGGGGTGTGGTTGTGGGGGCAGGTGAGGGGCAGTAGTTTAAACTGGTGCTGGGGAGATATAACTATTGTTTTAAATTTATAGCTTAACTAGTTAAATCAATTGATATAACTATAGATAATTGTTGAGTGAGAGTTATGAAATATCTCCTTAAATGTCTGCCACTGCTTCTCTACCGCCTTACCTTTTAACCTATTTTCCCTGTCCACTTTAGCCAACTCTGTGTTCATACCCTTGTAATTGCCTTTATTTAAGTTTAAGGCACTAGTTATGGACCCACATTTCTCATTCTCAAACTGAATGTGAAATTCTATCATGTTATGATCACTCTTACCTAGAGGATCATTTACTATGAGATCTTTAATTAATCCTGATCATTACACATTACCAGGTCCAAAATAGCCTGGTAGATTCTAGAATGTATTGTTCTAAAAAAAACTGTCTCGAATACACTCTATGAACTCATCTTCCAGGCTACTTTTGCCAATTTAATTTGTCCAATCGATGCAAAGATTAAACTCACTCATGATTATTGCAGTACCTTTCTTGCAATTTGATACCACCCTTAACTTCTTTAGATAGCCATGGATGAAACATCTTACTGGTAGAGTACAATGCTACGAAGCTTAGTGGTAGGCCGGAAGATTGGGAAAATTTTAGAAACCAGCAAAGGAAATAATAAATAATAAAGAGGGAGAAATTGGAGTATCGGAGAAAACTAGCAAGAAATATAAAAACAGACAATAGAAACTTCTAGAATGATATACAAAGGAAAAGAGTAGCTAAGGTGAGCATTGGTCCCTTGGAGGGTGAGACTGAGGAATTAATAATGGCAAATTTAGAAATGGCAGAGACTTTGAACAAGTATTTTATATCCGTCTTCACAGTAGAAGACACAAAAAGCATCGCAAGAATAGTAGGAGACCATAATAGGAGACAAAAGGGAGGGAGGAACCTAAAACAATTATAATCACTAGAGAAAAAGTAGCAGGAATACTCAATGTAGCACATCATGCTCAATGTTACACTCACGGAGGGAATAGTGATGAAATATGAAATGCACTGGAGGAATTATGAAATAAAAGTAAACTGTTGAACTAAGCTACAAACAAATGGAAACTTTGCCACCCAGCAATATGAAGGGAGAGGTCAGGTGATCCCCTGCTATACTGCCATCAACATATTTGTCTGTTGATGATGGAACCATTAACAATGTCTGGAATTGCCTTGAGGAGGCACATTTACATGTAAAACAGCCCATTCTATGCTAAAGACTCCTATCATCAAAAATTGAGCTAGCAAAGGCTTTTTCAGACAGACAGACTCCAAAGCCAAGGCCAAAATAGTAGGTGTGAAATAACACCTATTTTCAAAATGGACCACATTCAGATGCCAATATGTAACAATGGTCCCCACATCCTGGGACACTGAATGAACACTCCAGGGGAGAGTCTCTTGAGTCACCTAACTAAAACTAAACCCTGCTAAGTTTTTATCTTAAAAGAAGTAATTAATCTGAGAGAGGCAGAAAGCCATTCCAGCCAAAGAAGCAGTGAGTTCGATCCAACTAATCATTAAGCCCTGCCAGCACCAACTTTAATCAACAGAGGCAGAGACCGTAAAGGTTACCTGAAAACTCCCCATCTGAGAAATTGAACTAGGATTTCCACTGCCAACTTCAGACTGAGTTTTAACTAAAGAAGTCTGCGACAATTCCAAGCCAAGGAACACCAGGCCTATAACACTGCTATAAAATTTCCTCCCAGAAAAACTCTGAAGGTTTTAAACAACAAACTCATTTACAGCAATCAGACTCTAATTGCAGGCAACCTCTACTCTATCATTTCTTGTGTGTATATGTGTATGAATGTGTGAGTGGGTGAGGTTGCAAACACATTTGGTCTTGTTAAAATAAATAGTTATCTTTCTTTTTAAACCGATGAGAAACTGTCATTTGTCTGCTTATTTGATCCTGAAACACTCAGGGATGAAAACATAATTTTTAAAAATACTATCTGCAGTTAGTTGAGAGATGAAAAGTGGAAGCCACCCACACCATTTCCCACCTGACTGTAGCAGATTGGGGGCTCTGAGCTGGGATTTTGAAACATCAGATTAAATGAGTAATTTGGAAATGGGAGGAAAATTGATCCCTAAAATTATAAAAAAAATTAAATAAGCAGGTTTTTCATATTCTTTTCATCTTTACAGTGCTAAAAGACTTAAAATCATGGTCACCTTTGATGCCAAAGTGCTTGTAGGGCAAGTAGCGGTATCATGGGATGCATTAGATTTACGAAGACTTAAAAGCTGTACTTATCCAGATGGGAGTAACTTTCAAGCAGAAAGCAGAGATCATTCAGAATCTAGCTAAGCATTTTAAAATTGCCCTGAACCAGATTAAGCAAGAATGGAACATGAAACTAAAAAAATAACTGTAGTTAGAATTCAATTTGAAACGTGAAAAATGTAATTACAGTTTCAGAATGTGTTGGAATAGTCTCCACTTGCCTGGATGAGTGCAGCTCCAACAACACTCAGGAAGCTCGACATCATCCAGGAAAAAGCGGCCCATTTGATCGGCACCCTATCCACCACCTTAAACATTCACTCCCTCCACCACCAATGCACAGTGGCAGCAGTGTGTATCATATACAAGATGCATTGCAGCAACTCACCACGCTTACTTCGACAGCACCTTCCAAACCCATGACCTCTTCCACCTAGAAGGACAAAGGCAGCCAACCTGTGGGAACACCACCACTTGCAAGTTCCCCTGCAGTCACACACCATCCTAACTTGGAAATATATTTCTGTTACTTCACTGTCACTGGATCAAAATCCTGGAACTCCCTCAATAACTGCACTGTTGATCTACCCGCACCAGATGGACTGCAGCGGTTCAAGAAGGCAGCTCACCATGACCTTCTCAAGGGCAATTAGGGATGGGCAACAAATGTTGGCCCTACCAGCAATGCCCACTTACCATGAAAAGAATAGAGAAAAAAACAAGGGTGAGAGAAGCTGCGGCAATGGAAGACGATTATGAGTTCACACATAAATCTTGTTATCAAGGAAAATCCTTCCATAATCCCAGAGGTCTGGGAAGGACAGAAAGTGGAAAAGTGGAATAGTGAGAAAAGATGGGCTGCTAGTGAAAAGGAAACTAAGGGAGGGGGGAATTTTATGGGCCATGCAAGAGTGGCTGGTGTGCAGGGTGATTTAATTAGGCATGAGTTGTTTTTTGGATTTTCGATGGTGGGTGTTGTGGGGGGGGGGGGGGGGGGGTGGGGTTTAATCACAATTAAGTCAGTGGTTGCAGCAGTCTCGGGTTCCCCCTGCACAGGATTGCAGCTTTGTATGCTTTTCCATACCATGAATACTCATTAATTGAAATTAAGTGTTACCTGCCAGATTAACTTAGCGGCAAGCAGTATTCCCATGCCACCCAGTTCATGTTTGTTTAATCATGGTGTACATTATTCAGCTTTGTGCAGTTGTGTCTGAGGTCAGTGATTTCATGTCTTCAACTCATTGGCACAAGGAAGACCAACATTGGAATGGATGTTTGGCTCCAGGTTCAGCACCAGCAAACGTGATTCTTCTCAGAGAATGGCTGGGAAGGCATGGGGTGATAGGTGCATGGAAGAGCAGGGGAGTGTACTCGGGCAGGACAGGGTGAAGTTATCGGATGCATGGAAGGGCAGGGGAGGGAGGAGGAGAGGACAAAGAGTGGGGTTATTGGGTGCATGGAGTAGCAGGAGGGGACTGTCCTGGGTATGTAGTAGTTCTTAATCACTGCTGATGCTGGCTGTGGGTGGTTGCTAGGGTGGTGGATTGATTTGAACATTACGGTCAACAGCTGGTCATGAGGGGCCTATAGGGATGAGTGCTGTGTATGTTGAGATCATGTGGAGCAAATGCAGGGGACTGGCTGGCAGAGGGAACAGTCACATTCACAGGGGTAATTGGATTTCATAGGGAGAAGTCAAGAATAAGGGTTGGGTATTCCATGGCATCATAGGGAGGGGATCAGGACTCAGCAATAATATCAAGGTGTATTTGAGGAGGATCAAGGGCATTTGGATGATAACAGGAAAAGGAACGGGGGGGGAGGGGGGATGTCATGAATACATTGATTATGACCTGGCCCAAGGTCATGATGGGAGGTGCAATGGTAACAGAGGGAAGGTGTAAGGTTACATTGGGTGGGCCAAGGGCAATGGGTGCAGGCTGGAAGATTGGAAGGTGGGGAAACTTGCCTTGAATTGTACATACATCATTTTCTTGAAGGATAATGCAAACCATGTGGCCATCATGCCAATGATTTCGTCTACTTAGCTGTAGACAAGGACAGCCAGGCGGCAGGATCTGCGGCCTTCGCCAACATTGCTGTGTCCCCTGTGTGCAAGGGGTGATCAACTGCACTACTGTGGCCATTGGAGTACCCTGGGACCAGCCTGCTGCATTTGTGAATCGCAAAGGCTTCCACTCTTTGAACTTACACCTGGTTAGTGACCATAGGAGAAGAATCATGCAGGTTTGTATTTATTTCCCAGGAAGCTGCAACCCCGACATTAGCATCTTTTCTTGTGCGCGCGCGTGTGTACATACGTGTGTGAATGCATGAGCAGGTGAGGTTATGAACACATTCGGGTATTGTTTAAAGAAATAGTTATCTATCTTTTTAAATTTACAAGAAAACCTGTCATTTGTCTGTTTATTTGATTCAAACACTCAGGGACGAAAACACGATTTTTAAAAAACACTATCTGCAGTCAGTTGCGATGCAAAATGTGGAAGCAACCCACACCATTTCCCACCTGACAGTAACATGGGACTAAAGGCTGAGACATCCCCTGGGCCTGAAGGCCGACATCCGAGGGGCTTAAGGGAAGTGGCTGCAGAGATAGTGAATGTGTCGGTTGTCATCTTCCAAAATTCTCGCGATTCTGCAAAGGTCCCAGTGGATTGAAAAACAAATGTAACACTTCTGTTCAAGAAAAGAGGGAGACAGAATGCAGGAAATTATAGGCCAGTTAGCCTCATGTCTGTCATTGGGAAAATGCTAGAATCCATTCTTTAAAGAGGTTGTAGCCGGACATATAGAAAATCACAATATAATCAGGCAGAGTAAAAATGGTTTTGTGAAAGGGAAATCATGTTTGATAAATTTATTAGAGTTCTTTGGGGATGTAACTAGCAGGGTGGATAAAGGAGAACTAGTAGATGCAGTGTATTTGGATTTCCAAAAGGTATTCGATAAAGTCCCACATAAAAGATTACTACACAAGAGAAGAGCTCATGGTGTTAGGTGTGTTATATTAACATGGATAGAGGACTGGCTAGCTAACCAGAAACAGAGTTGGGATAAATGGATTATTTTCAGGATGGCAAACTAACTAGTGAAGTGCCACAGGGATCAGTGCTGGGGCCTCAATTATTTACAATCTATATTAATGACTTGGACAGGGGTTGGCAATGTGTCCGTACAATGACACCAGTGTCCAGAGTAAAATATTTTGAGGTCCGTTACTGGTAATTTTAGGGATGAGAAATTTTCCATCGGCTTCTTCTTTCCAACCACACTGCAATCAAAAAAATCACGTCAGTTTCAGAGCTGAATTGGAATTTCTAAGCACAGATCTTTATCTAATGCTCATTAATACTCGTTTTCGTATTCACAGCTGACAGATACTGAGAGTGGGAATAGTGACTCACAGATTTGAGATTTTCCAGCACGTTCTAATTTTTTCAAAAAGCCAACCGGAAACCTTGAAACTGTCCAAAGTTTGGAAGCCACTGTTCCGGCTCTCAGCAGGTCAGAGAGAGTGAGGGGCAGAGAGAGAGGGAGCAGAGAGATAGAGGGGCAGGGGTTCATAGAGAGAGGGGAGACTGAGAGAGGGGTAGAGAGAGAGAAAGGGATAGATAGAGAGGGCAGAGAGGGAGAGGATAGAGAGAGAGGGGCAAAGAGAGAGAGAGGGGGCAGAGAGAGAGGGGCAGAGAGATAGAGGGGCAGGGGCTCATAGAGAGAGGGATAGATAGAGAGGGCAGAGAGAGAGGAGGCAGAGAGAGCGAGAAAAAGGGGGCAGAGAGAGAAGGCAGAGAGAGGGGTAGATAGAGATATGGGGCAGAGAAAGGGTGCAGAGAGAGGGTGAGAGAGAGGTACAGAGAAAGGGCAGCAGAGAGAGCAGGGGAACAGAGAGAAAGGTGATGACACAGTGGGGGGATGACACAGAGAGGGGGCAACATGGGGGGTTGACACAGTGGGGACCACAAAGGGGGGGGGGGATACAGAGAGGGGAGACAAACAGAGGGAGGGGAGAGAGACAGACACAGAGAGAGGGAAAGCAATCAAGATCACCCCTGACAGATGGACATCTATCTGAACTATCCCACATTGCTACAAGTGTGCAGGCAGACATCGACTACTTGTGCAAGTAAAAAAAGAATGCCAGATATCTCACGAAATAAGTGCCAAAATAGTGATGAGAAAGTAAATCAATAAATTAGACTTCCCATTTAAAGCTTCACCACAAAAATGCACATTTTTTGTTGTTTTGATTAATAGTAAGATACATTTTTAATGCCTTTATCTTTCCAAAATTGTCTCACCGGTCCCCTATGTAAGACAAAAATTGTAATGTGGCCCGCCACATGAAAAGTTGAATACACTTGTTCCAAACCTTTAACCTTGTTGTTTAAAATAACCTAGCAGCTAGATTATTTCATACTACAAGTCTAAAGGCTTGTGTTATGTAAATTCATTTTAAAATGGCAAAACTCACAAAGGGAATGTCTCAATTTCTATGGGCTGGCATGCATTACTTTCACTTGGGACAGAGGCTCAGTGACATGTTGAAAGGTTGCTGGACTTTTACTTCTATATAAATGTCACAATTCCCCTGCTATCCCCATTTGGAAACACGTTATTCAAGAACTTGTATTGAGGGGAAAACAGGCAAGAAAATCCAAATAACCTCCAGAAGTCAGCATTGTAAGTTCCTCATGAATATAAGAGTATGGTGTAATGGGGCTGAGCCATATTGGTAAAAACATGATGTTGCTGACCAATATACAATAGTTTGTAAATACAATGTAATGGATAGCTTTAATAAATCTTAATCAAAATCCATGCTGCATTTGCAATTTTAAAACCTGTTGGAAGACACGGAAGAATATTATTATTTCAATGACCATGTTAGAAATAGTCATTAACTGACTTTATTTTGGTGAACTGGATTAAAGGACAAGTTTTACAAGTATGTCAAAGATCAGTAACTGCAATGTGCATCATTTACTATCCAGTTTGAGGGTAGATAACATGAGTGGCCAATATTGTCTGTATCATATAATTACATTATGCCAAAAGTGCACCTTTGTTACCAGGTAAGAGATTTGACTTGGACACAAATTGGTTAGTCTGGAGTACAATCTTACAGATAGTGACTAAACATTTTGTAACTCAATAATACATGCAATAACAATTGCTCAACATTTTACAGAAAAGCTTTTGTTAACAATTATCTTGTCAGAGCTGAATTGGAATCGACAGTAATATACAAAGATATAAACATAAGTGAATTTAAGAGAACCACTTTATTGGAGGAATTGAAGGTGGTCTTTATTTGTAATTGTGTTTATCCAATTTTGTCATTAGCTTTGGTGAGCAAATACATTTTGTCCATAAGAGATTCTGTTGTTTCTGTATATTAGAATCCGGGACCTAGTTTAATAGCCTGTCAAGATGAATAAACTAGTCTTGGCTACCTACTGTTAATCTCTCCGTGCCTTCCTGTCCCACTCTGCTTTTCTGTTTTATATGACTCTTCTGAAGTACTATCTTCTCCATCCTATGAAATTCTCCTGATTTGGAGATCACTGCCCTTTTGTTTGCTGTCCTGCCTTCAGATACATATTACAAGCAGGTGGAGTAGTTGCACAAACATTGATCATCACAGGTTAATTGTCTTGTGATAATAGCAGTGTGAGAAATGGTCCATCTTATTATTGCTGATTTTTCTCCAGCCTCACATCAATAACCACAATTACAATCCTTTCCCCTGAATTTCATGGTTTATTGGATGAATTTGCACTCCTGACACAGTGTGAATCCACAGATGTCATCCAATAAGGTCCATCTACCACCCAGTGACATGGTGTAGCTAGCTCTATTCTGTCAACAAAAGTAATTCTCATTGACATTGCATACTACTTTGCTTGCTAGCCAGCTAATACAGTTGCACTGCTCTCCATTGATGTTTGTATACATAGCTACTTTATTTAGAGGGAGAAATGTGTTTTCAATTGGACTGTGTTTTGATGGCATTAAATTGGCTATACACTGGATATACAGATTAATTGCCCCCATGTCTGTGGCTGAGTCAATAATTTTGTCAAATGTCCGTGGTGCAACATGTTGGTGCCTAAACCCTGGTCTTGGATGAAGGGACCGACTTTATTATAGCCAAATTTGCAGAGGATATCAAGATATGTAGGAAAGCATGTTGTGAGTTTAGAAGATTGAGAGGTGATCTTACTGAAATGTATAAGATTCTGAAAGGGCTTGACAGGGTAGATGCTGACAGCATATTCCCCCTCATAGGGGAATCTCGAACTAGGAGGCACAGTTTAAAATTAAGGGGTCTCCCATTTAAGACGATGAGGAGGAATTATTTCTCTCAGAGGGTGGTTGGTGTTTGGAATTCTTTACCCTAGCAGGCAGTGGAGGCTGAGTCATTGAATATATTCAAGGCTGATTTAGACAGATTTTTGATTGACAAGGGAATCAAGGGTTATGGGAACAGGCAAGAAAGTAGAGTTAAGGCTACAATCAGATCAGCCATGATCTTATTGAATGGCGGAGAGGGCTCAAGGGGCCTACTCCTGCTCCTATTTCTTATGTTATGAATGGCATCCTGCTACTACTGCTTTGGAGCTGGAAGGCCTCATACTGCCCCTCTAGGTTTGAGAGCCCACATGCTATCCTTAGTTGGAAGGTAAGCCCACCCTCTGGCCATTAATTGGCTAATTAAGAAAGGTCACAGGTGAGTGTCTCTTTCCACACAACCTCGACTTATGACCCCTACTTGAGCCTGGATCCCCCACAGGAAAATCCTGCCCTATAGATCTAGTTGTTCATCTGAGCTCTACCCCTGAATGTCAGGTGATGGGTTGGACAAGGGGAGCTATTGGATGCCTGTAGTTGGTGCCTGTAGTGTGACCTTTGGTGGTGGAGGAACTGGCTTGTGATTGAGGAGACATCCCTTCCATAACTTTATGGTGCCCTCCTAGCATGAAATGTGGAGATCTTGGTAAAATTGGATGGGGGATGTGGGTTGCTTATGTGCAGTAAAAAGCTCTCTAGGGACATTGAAACCTCTCCTGATAATGAGGTTAAAAAGTTAATAGGCTATTGAAGTGTTATTGTTGTGATGGGTTAGAACCTATTACAAGATGATGTCATAACATTGGAGAAACTATGCATTATAGTCTGGTGTGAATTATTTGGCAGAATGCAAACTGTGAGATATGTGGAAGCTACTTACTCATTCAAAAAAAATCCAAAAAGATAAATAGTAGAGATTACTGTGCTGATTAATTCTGGTAGTGCTGTGATCTTGGTAGTTGCCAATCTGGTCTAACCTTCACAATTACTTCATGGATCCAAGATAGGTTAAGGTATGTTCACGGGAATGTGTGGTATTGCACTGTGACTTTAGAGTATGAAGGGAAGGTCAGATAATTACTGCAGGGTTTGCTCCAGGTCTCCTGCAACCAATGATCCTGAGGAAAGGAATTGCTAGAATTTGAAGCTCTTGTTAAAAATGAGGTCCAGAATATGCCTGTATCAGATATGAACACTAATGAGTTCACTTAATTTTCCCCTTCTGTGGGATGGGAAGAAACAAACCTGAAATATGGAGATGGAATAAGGCTTGAGGAGCTAGGGAACAACCCCTACTATTTTAATAAATCAGCTATGGACGCCTTCTATTCGTTGAGTACCAGCCAGATGGAGAGGGAGAAGGTTCCTGAAAGGACCTTCTTGGGAGAAGGGAAGGCAGCCTGGGGACTTTCCCATGAATATCAATAAACTGGCTTTTCAGAACATAAACTGAATGGTATTGGTTAATGGACACTCAATGGAGGATGAAGTAAAAAGGGCTAAACCTTATTAGATACTTGAGAATGACCTTGTAGAGTAGCCAGTGAGCACATTGAACAAGTAGAATTGGAGAATTTTACAGCACAGAAGGAAGATATTTGCCCTCTCAAAGCTTTCTAATTTAGTCCCATAAACCTGCATATTCCACCACCATTTCAGATAATGCATTCTAGATCTTAACAACCCGCTGTGAAACAAATTCTCTTAATTTCCCTGCCAACTCTTTTGCCAATTATTTTAAATCCACAACCTTTACTGACTCACGTGGTCACAGGAATTAGAGTAAGTAGAGAGAAACTATCAAAGCCTCTCCATTTTGAATACCTATTAAGTCTCTGCTTACAATCTTCTCTAAGAACAATTCCAGCTTCTCCAGTCTCCGTAACTGAAGCCCCTCATCCCTGGTATCATATTACATACATACGGATATACTGGTAAACCTTCTCCAGGGCCTTCACACCTTCCTAAAGTGTAGTGCCCAGAATTCTAGCTTAGGCTTAATCATCAATTTGTAAAGGTTCAGCATGACTTCCTTTTTTGTGTTCAATGCCTCTAATTACGAAATCAAGTATCCCATATGCTTTCTTAACCGCATTAACTTGTCCTGCCATCTTCAAAGATTCGTGAACATGCACCTCCCTCAATAGTCCTATTTAGATTATGTTTGCTTTTCCATGTTTCTCCAAAACTTCACAATTAACTTCACATTAAATTGCATCTGCCTGGTATCTATGCCCTCCTCAAGTCTACCATTATTATGCACATTGCCACATTTTGATTTGTTTGCAAATTCTGGAATTTGGTCATTAATATAACAAGAAAAGCAATGGTCCTGATACTGGCCTGTGGGGGGGGGGGGGTATCCCACCACTTACTTCACTTCTGTTAGAAAAACATCCATTATCTTCTACTCTCTGCCTCCTATTCCTTAGCCAATTATGTACCCAACTTACTACCATTCCTTTAATATTGTACGTCTATTTTCTGAATAAGTCTGTTGTGTGATACTTTATCAAATGTCTTTTGAAAGTCCATATACATCTACTGCACTACCTTCATCAGTCCTCTGTTGCAGTGATTAGCTGATTGTGAGGAAACAAGTTGTTGCATGTTATGACTTCAGAGAGATTGTTAACATGAAAATTGCGAGATATGAACCCCTCAGACCAATTTAACGAATTACACAAGATTTCACATTTTAAGACTTTTATTATAACTAAACTAAAAGAAATCCCAATTAATTAAATAGTACATTGTAAATAGCTGATACCCCAAATTACAAATAAAGGTATTTTCTTTACTTATTCAAACACTTGAAAACCTCACACCACACAGTCCTTTTCGATGACAAATTAATTTGCTGTTAAAAGTCCCAAACTCCTCCCAGTCGCAATGGGTTGGATCTCCCAGATTTTTGAAAAAAACAATATTCTCTTGGCTTAATTCTCCATTCACTTGTGACCTGGACATCTGTGAATAATGTGATTTCCAGTGATCCCATGAGTCCTTTACTCCTGCACAAGCTTTGACTCTCAAAACAGGTTCAAGTTTTCACAGCCTTTCACTGTATATCTTCAGAGAGCAGGTGTTCCCTCTCTCTCTCTCTGTCCAGTTGCCACTACTGGGTGTCTTCTCATACAGGTTACCTTGAGGCCACACCCCAATGGGTTGCCTTCTTACAGCCTGTTTGCCTTCAGAAAGTATATTACATTTATCTGAACTCAGAAGCCAATAGCTATTGTTCTTCTACAAAATGCGGGAACCAGATGTTTGGGTTCATAAAGTCACTCGGGCCTTTCCATTGTCCCCAGGTGTTAACATCTGCCTGGTACATTTGCATCTTCCCAATTACAGACTCCTTGTTTTATGACCCGACAGTCTGGGTGGCTGCAGTCTCTGTTTTTCAGAAGACAGTCTTTGATCTGTGTTCTCTGTTGTCGTGGTAACCTTTTGCAGAGTGGAGGTGAGTTTACCAGATCTTCTGGACTCCATCTTGAACTTTTAAAAATCACAATTTTTAAGACAGAATCATGATACAAGGTCCAGTGTTCATAACACCTCCCCTCAAAAATAGAAATCTCATTACCATAGTAATGATTCTTCTTACAACATTATCACATAACATTGCAAACATCTTCATTGTTAACATTTGCACTTTACAAAGGTAACAACAATATTTTATATTTGAGTTGATTGACTCCAATATACCCTTTATTTTAATTTTGGATAGAGCATTGGCAATTACATTGCTCTTTCCTGCAACATGTACAGTCTTTAGGGTAAACAGTTGTAGCATTAGGCTCCATCAAAATAATCTAGCATTCTTGGTTTTGAATTTTTCTAGAAACCTCAATGGATTATGATCAGTGTAAATTGTTATTTCCCCTTTGCCATTATTGACGTATACTTCAAAATGTTGAAGAGCCAATACGGGACCTAAAGCCTACTTCTGAATGGTGGAGTATTTCTTCTGGTACTCATTGAGTTTTCTAGAAAAATAACTGACTAGTCGTTCGATGCCATTATCTTTGTCCTGGAGTAGTACTGCTCCTACTCCTATAGCACTGGCATCAATAGCCACTTTAAGAGGCTTGCCAAAATCTGGTGCCACTAGAATGGGCTCATTTATTAAAATGGCTTTTAACTTTTCAAATGCCATTTGACAGAATTCTGTCCACTGGATCTTCACACCCTTTTTAAATAAATTTGTCAGTGTCGTCATGACTGTACTGAATTGAGGAATTAACTTCTGGTGGAGCCCACATATCCCTAGGAATTGTAGTGCTTCCCTTTTGTCTGGGGACTGAAAAGTCTATTATCGCCTGAACTTTAGTTTCCCTAGGCAACACTTGACCTTGACCCATGACATGCCCTAAAAAGGTGACCTTAGCAAACACGCTCTTTGCTAAGTTTACTACCAAATTGGTGCCCTCTAACTTGTGAAACAGAGCCTTTAAGTGTTTAACACGGTCTTTCCAGGTGTCACTGGAATCACCTAGTTCGCCAACCTTTCAAATGTGGCCGGTGCATTTTTCATACCAAACTTTACACTGAAATAGGCCATCTGGGGTCATGAAGGCAGAAATTTCTTTAGCTTGGTTGGTCAAGAGGACTTGCCAATAACCTTACAGCAAGTCAATTTTGCTAATAAAGACTGAATTCCCCACTCTGTCAATACAATCCTCAAGTCGTGGGATTGGGTAAGAGTCTGTTTTAGTGACTGCATTGACTTTCTGATAAAATACAAATCTTTTAGAACCATCTGGTTTTGGTGGTAGTACCACTGGTGAACTCCAGCTACTTTGACTAGGTTCAATCATATAATTGTTTAACATATACTCAACCTCCTCTCTCACCTGAGCCAATTTATCAGGATTGAATCGATTAGGGTTCTGTTTGATGGGTGTAGCTGTTCCCACATCAACCCGATGAATAGCCAAAGGCGTTTGACCTGGTTTATCTGTATAGATGCCTTTAAACTTTTGTAGCAGTTCAGTTATATTCCTTTTATGCTGTTCAGAAAGAGTGTAGAACTGTATTTAGATTTTCTAACACTTCTGTGTCAGTTTCATCGCAGGGGGTTTAATCTGAGAGTTCTCAGTCTCTGCCCCCTTCCTCCAGTTCCGCAATAGTAACACTACCTTTAATTTCCTCTTCTGTCATTTTACATACATTTATTGGCTGGCAAGGGTCACGGTTAGAGTATCTTTTCAACACATCCACGTGCCACACCTTTTCCCAACGATGGGATTTTTAGAGGAATTAAGTCATCGTCAGGTTTGTGGCGTTCTGGGATTCCGCCAGCGCAGTGGTGGATTGTAGCTTTGCATTCATTTAAATAACATGACTACTCATTACCATACACATAGTTACAATTTAGTCCTACCTGCCAGATTAACTGAATGGCAAGCGATATCCCCATGCCACCCAGTTCACAAATGTTTCAGATTTGTGAATTTGTGGAATTGAGTCTCGGGTGCATGGAGGAGCAGGGGAGGGTAGTCGGGGAAGGAAGTGTGGGTTTGATCGGGTGCATCAATGAGTGGGGAAGGGTGGAATGGAGTATCCATCTTGTTGAATGGTTGATGTTGATGGTGGAGATGCATGTTGTCAGCTGCGGGGGTGGTGGGTGGATTAGAGCAGTACAGTGTGAAGATATTTGCCAATGGCCTAAAGGGAGGGATGAATGCTGTCGACGTCAGAGGGCTGTTGGCAAATTGAGGGTAGTGGCTAGCAGAGGGAATGATCACAGTCAATGGGGGCAAATGGATTCTGTAGGGGGTGGGGGGGAAGGTCAAGACCAATGGGTGGGTGTCATGCAGGCCTCCACCTGCCAAGAATGAGGAATATTAATTTTTCCACATGAACATTAATTTTAAACTGTTACTGGAGTGACATTTTTTGCATATTAACAGACAGAATTTGGAAAGGACAAAGGGACTACTCCCTGTTCCAATTTAATCCACAAAGGAATTTTGATTACCAGACGTTGAGGGTGGAGGAGTTCTCATTGCAGGTTAACTGCTAAGATGGCTGAATACACAGAAGACATAGTCAGACCAGTTTAGTCACATGACTAACTGGCTGTTGCAAGAATTTGAACTTGCCACAGAGTTTTGAACTGTAGAAAGCTCCTGGCTCCTGGATTGAGAACGTCTCTCTCCTGCCTGCTCCAATCTCTTTCTCACGGAACTCCAAGACCCACTGAAGACACATGAACCCCAAGAGAGAAAAGTCTCCTACAGTGAACAAGGTTTGAGAACAAATTGGGTCCCAATGAGAAGCAAGGACTCTACAGTGAGCTCGAAGCATAGTAACAAGAAACATTTCATATATTGCCTCAAACCTCTCCACTTTATTTTTCTTCTGCTCTTTTCTGTCTCCATTTGTATGTGCATATCAATATGCATGCTAGCGTGGGGTACAGCGTGTGTCCGTAGGCGTTAACCAAATTAGAGTTTAAGGCCAGAATTTGTCGGCTCCCACCAGGTCTGAAGCGGCTGAGAACTCCGAATCTGCTCTGTGCTGCCCGCCCACCAGCAACACACGCAGGGCTGCCAATTAGCGGCCCCTCAGCGTATTCGGCACCCGATAGGGCATGCGCAGCCGGTCGATTCAGTGGATTTTGGGTCAGGGCCAATGACAGCACTTTAAAAAGGCAGACAGCAGTATAATGGAGCAGATGCTCAGGGGTACACAACAGAGGAGGAGTTGTCAGTGTAACTGCAGAGGTGACCAGCTGATTGCAAAGTGAAGAAGTCAAGGAACAGTGACAGTGCCCAGGGGCAGGAAAGGGGCCAACATTTGCAGACAAAATCCAGAGCGATGGAGGGCAGAAGATTCACCACAGCCCCCAGATTCTCAGAGGAATCTCTGCAGGTCCTCCTCCAGGCGGGAGGCGAGGCGTGACATATTATTCAACCCCGATGCCCGAAGAAGGCCTGCAGAAGTGACCAAGAGGACCTGGCTGGAGGTCGCCAAGGAGGTATGTCACTGTCTGGAATGGAGGACATGGCTCCAGTGCCGCAAACGGCTCAGTGACCTGCTTCGCTCTGCCTGGGTAAGGGGTAATCCTCATTAATCTCATTGTGAATGTGTCAGGGTCAGTCTGTCCTAACAATGCAAGGTGGAAACCAGCAATGAGCAGTCTTTGCCTGCTGCGTTGTATTGGGATGCAGGATGGGCAGGTCTGGGATGCATAGTGATCCAATAGTGTTCAATTTGGGCACTGCATTGCAGTGAAATGCAACAACAAACCCAATGGGTGAGGGTGTGAGAGACCTAGTCATATGTCTAAACTAGGTGTGCTTGTTTAAATAGGAGAAGAGGGCGCACAATGTCCAAGAGAGGTCCCGGGCCGGTAGTGGCCAGTGCAATCAGGCATACCTGACAACTATGGAGGAGGATGCCTTGATGCTGGCAAGGGAGGACAGAGGACGCGCCATGGCAGATGGCGAGGTTGGCGGCCCTGGTCGTCAGAGTGAGTGACCCATAATGTGGAGGGAGGGGTTGGGGGAGGTGTGGTTGGGGGGGCAGTTGAAATGGTGATTTATTAGCACACTTCAGTGCATGAGACAAAGTTGATTCACCCAAATGTGTGAAAACTGCAGTAAGGGACATGTGCTTCAATCTGTGGTGCTGATCAAACTGATCAATCTGATTTTCCCTGCAGGTGAAACACATCAGCGGTCAGGAGGGGGGGTCTCAGGAGCTCAACAGTCCACCTCTGAGAATGAGGAGATTGCCTCAGAGGGTGCACCGTCACATCATCGCACCTCACCAAGCGCCAGTGCAGAGACCTCCACCACGGTTGGTATTACTGTCTCCAAGGAAACGATGTCACTTACGGGTGTTCACACAGCACAGTTGCCGGACCATCCACCAGAGGCAGAACCGGCCGATGCCTCACACACTCAGAGGAGTGTGGGAGGCCAGGCCAGTGCAGAGCCGCAAGCTGATGACGCCCCTCTGAGAGCATCCATTCGGCGGGAGATGTTGCAGGTTCAATATGCGGTGCATGGACATCTGGTGGAGTTGCCAGAGACGCTGCAAGGCATAGCACATACTCTGGAAACTTCCATCCAGGGCGTATCTGCTGCAAACTCTCAGGCATTTGTCCATCTGGCATCCTCCATTGACAGATTGGTGGCTGCAGTGGAGGGGCCAGTACTGGAAGCCATCTGTGATCTCAGGGGGAGTGTAGCCTCCCTGGACCAGGCCATCAGGGCGCAAACTCAGATGCACATGGTCAAGGCTGCTTATCCCTCTGAGGTTAGCTTTGAGGACCAGTCGAGCCTCAGGGGGCACAGGGGAAGCAGCCGATAGCACCTGGGGGCTCCTGATGCATCATGCAGCCCCTCGCTCCCTCTGCTAGTGAGATGTCAACCGCAAACTCCCAGGGTGTTAGAGGGTGTACCTGATATTTCTCATAAGCACCCTGATAATGCCGCGGCCTGCATGGCCGCAAGAAGGCAGAGGATGTCCACCAAAGCCATCAAGAGCTGGGCGGCAGCCCGATCAGCAACCTGCCTCTGGTGAGTCTGGTGGCGAGGGATCATGCACACGTAAGAGCACCCGCAAACATTTTAAGAAATCAAAGTAACATCACTCCTGGTTCACAGGGTTACCTTCCGATTATTTATTTCAGTTGTACATTACATGACTGTAAATAAATTTATGGTTTGAACATGTAACTTTGCAAATGTCATCCATGAGGGAGCATCAGATTTCGTTGCGCTGCTGAGGTGGTTATATATTAGATGTCACACACTTAGGTTAGGTTCATCGTGACATGATGTTGCTTTCAATCTGATCATCTCTTCCCTTGGATGTGTGTGTCTTTTCCCTCGCAATCCTACAATGGGTCAGTCAATGTGAAATCTTTGCATGGAGCGATCCTCTCAATAGAAACGCTTGCCTATTAGAGCATCCCAGGTCTATCTTGCTCTTAATTCCAGAGGACATTCTTCTTCCTCTCCCCTGCATCATGTGGAGTGTCGCCCATCATCCTCATCAGACATTCCATCTTCATCTGACAATGCCTCACAGTTACCTTGAACCTCCTCAATGGTGTCTCCCCTTTCCATCGCCAGGTTATACAAGGCACAGCAAACAACAATAATCCTGCATGCCCGTGCTGGCGCGTACTGCAGTGCTCCTCCTGAGCAGTCCAGACATCTTAATCCCATTTTGAGCAAGCCAATCGTTTGTTCGATTATGACTCTTCTGGCCGCATGACTCTCATTGAAGCGTTCCTCAGCATGACCCCTTGGGATTCTCATAGATGTCACCAGCCATGTCCTCAAAGGATAGCCCGTCACCAAGTAGCCAACCTTCCAGTCTGTCCGGGGGACTGAAAAGAGCAGGCACCTGAGAGTTTCTGACAATATATGCATCGTGGCAACTCCCTGGGTACCTTGCACAAACCTGCATGATTCTCTTGCGATGATCGCAAACAAGCTGAACATTCAACGAATGGAAGCCTTTTCGGTTAATGAATGCCCCTGAATGAACTGCTGGTAATCTAATTGCCATATGCGTACAGTTCTATCACACCCTGAACCATTGGGAACCCAGCTATTGGGCAGAATCCTCTTGCCCTTTCAGCCTGGCTGGTGGTGTCTGTTTTGAAACTGATGAACTTGTTAGTACGTCTGAACAATGCATCAGTCACAACCTTAATGCAGCGGTGTGCAGCTGCTTGGGAGACTCCACACAAGTCTGCCATCGCCGCTTAGAAAAAGCCACCCACACGCCTATAAGTTAAGGGTGACGGTGACCTTTAGAGCAACCGCCATTGGATGGCCACCGAGGCAGTTTGAGGCACAACCCACTGCCACCATCTCACAGAGCAATGTCACGGTCTCACATGACAGACGCAGCCTTCTTCTGCACTGACGTTCCGACAGATGCAGGTAGCTCAGACACGGTCTGTATACCCTGCCTGTTGGGTAGGCGCGTCTCCTGACGTGTTTGCTCTCGCCCAACTCTGCTCTCCCTCCCACATAACGAAGAGCCACTTGACCAGCCGATTGCGCATGCCCATGCCCAGCTGTCCTTCTGCCCGATTGGGGCATGGTCCTCCTCTGAAGAGCTGCCTCCAGAATACACAATCCCCATCGTTGGACTGGTTACCAGACTCAATGACAAAATCTCTAAGGTTCCAGCTGTCAGGACAGGCAGACACAACCCTCTTCCTTCCACTCACTTCTGACTGAGAACAGATAGGTCCCGAGCTGCAGTAAATCAGACTCACTTGGAGCCCAGTACACACGCTACAAATGTGTACAAATTATATAAAACACAGAAACGTTCACAGCTAAGCAACAACACAAGCTTTACCTGCAACACCCACACTGATTGCCTGTCTTCCGCCCTTTTAAAGCTGCCGGGTACCCGACACGATCAGTGACCCTATTTACGGCCGTAAAATCAAATGGCCATGTAAATTTCCGGACAATTGGGTTCTTAAGTGCTTTAAGTGCCTTTAAATTACTTGCGGTCGGGCAGCAAGCATCAACTCCATTGCTCCCGCCTTCCTGGATGGTAAAATGGCATCTGTGCGTGATGACGCCGGGACCCAAGCCGACATCATCGGATGCCATTTTACCACCCAGACGCCTCTGAACTGACCCGATTCAGGTAGGTAAAATTCCAGCCTAAGTTTAACTTGTAATAAATTTCACTTTTCTTCTTTAGACCTAAGAAAGCCTGTTTGTGCTCATTTCTTTACCTTATAATTGGAAAGCAGTGAACAAGGATTCACCAAGGAGGAGCTCAAAACACGGTGTGTTTAAAAATAAAACCCTGTTACAGTAAGACCAGGTAAAGGCTGAAAGGGATCGCTGGACACCTTTCTTACCTGGTTGTAACAGTGGGTATTCAACAACTTCATATGGAGGGGAATGGGACGGTAACAATGGTCAGTTCGATGTGAGGAGGTTCAAGGATAAGAGCATGCCGATAGGAATGGGAGTAGGAACAGGGGGAGGGATGGCATGAATACATTGATGATTACACTGTGCACGGTAATTGGGGGAAGCTCAATGATAACGGAGGGAAGGGTAACAGTAACATTGGGTGGGTCAAGGGTAATGGGTTCAAGCTGGAAGGTTGCAGGAGGAGGTTGGAAGTTGGGGGACTTCCCCTGAATTTCACAGGCACCATTTTCTCCAATGATAATGGAAATCACGTGGACGCACAAGGACAGCAAGGAGAGTGGGAGGAGGCAAACGGCAGTGGGTGTGTCCTCTACCTGGCTGCAATTTGAAGGCAGATATAAGGGATCTGTTCATTGCCTCAATGCTTCAGCTCAGTATCAACAGAGGGCTGAATCTCCACGCACTGCTTATTTATTGTCTAGTACCAGGGGAACAAGAGCAAAGGGAGGGACTGAGGAAGGCTCTTTTCCCTCAACTCATGAAGTCTGAGCGCCATCAACAGGCAGAATAGAAAGGTGAGGATGCGCTGAATGATAACATTGAGGAATGTCTTTATCGAGGACAGGCACTGGCATGTCAGCACATCCTCAGGACAGGGACAAATTACCTTCAAATGTCAGAGAGGCAATTCCAGACATGCCTAAGGATGTCACGTGAAATGGCCACAGAAAAGTGTAGGATCCTGCTGCCTGACCTGCAGCCGCTCGGCTTCAGTGGGAATCCCATGCCAGTTGCCCTCAAGGTGACAGCTGCACTCAATTTTTTTTCCAGCGTCTCCTTCCAGGGATCCACGGGCAATGCCCTTTTTCGACGTGCCAATGATTTCATCTACTTACCTGTCGATGAGGACAGCCAGGCAGTAAGGGCTGTGGCCTACGGCACCATTGCTGGGTTAATTAGATTGCAAGGGGTGATCGACTTTTTATTTTTGTTCATGGGATGTGGTCATCACTGGGTAGGCCAGCATTTATTGCCCATCCCCTTGAGAAGGTGGTGAGCTGCCTTCTTGAACCGCTGCAGTCCATGTGGGGTAGGTACACCCACAGTGCTGTTAGGAAAGGAGTTCAGGATATTGACCCAGCGACAATGAAGGAACAGCAATACAGTTCCAAGTCAGGATGGTGTGTGGCTTGGAGGGGAACTTGCAGGTGGTGGTGTTCCCATGCATCTGCTGCCCTTGTCCTTCAAGTGGTAGAGGTCGCAGGTTTAGAAGGTGCTGTCGATGGAGCCTTGGTGCATTGCTGCAGTGCATCTTGTAGATGGTACACACTGCTGCCACTGTACGTCAGTGGTGGAGGAAGTGAATGTTTGTGAATGGGGTGCCAATCAAGCGGGTTCCTTTGTCCTGGATGGCGTTGAGCTTAAGTGTTGTTGGAGCTGTACCCATCCAGGCAAGTTGAGAGTATTCCATCACAGTCCTGACTTGTGCCTTAGAGATGGTGGACAGGCTTTGGGGAGTCAGAAGATGAGTTACTCTCTGCAGGATTCCTAGACTCTGATTTGCTGTTGTAGCCACGGCATTTATATGGCTACTCCAGTTCAGTTTCTGGTCAATGGTAACTCCTAGGATGTTGATGGTGGGGGATTCAGCGATCATAATGCCATTGAATGTCAAGGGGAGATGGTTAGATTCTCTCTTGTCGGAGATGGTCTTTGCCTGGCACTTGTGTGGCGCAAATGCTACTTGCCACTTATCAGCCCAAGCCTGGATATTGTCCAGGTCTTTCTGCAGTACTACACGGAATGCTTCAGTATCTGAGGAGTCGCAAATGATGCTGAACATGGTGCAATTATCAGCGAACAACCCCACTGCTGACCTTATGGTCACAATGCAGACACATCCCAGCAGCTGATGATGCCTGTACTTACATGAAAGTAAGGCTACTGCTCCTTGAGGCTGCAAGCACAGAATGTTTTATATCTGCGGCGATCATTGTGCTTAGGGCAGTGATGGTGGGTTCCACCAATGAAAGTCCACCCCAGCGCATGATCCCATATGTTCCCCGTGCCCTTCGCTGCACAGCTAATTTACATATAAAATCACATGGGAAATGAGATTTGCGGTGAGAGCAGAAGTAACGACAACTTCTGGCCCCACCGTCAGGAACGCCGTTGCACTCAAAATTCCACCCCTTGTCTCCAGGCTGCAAACTGTGTGCCTTAACTTTTCTATCTGCTGTGTTTTCATCACTTGATGAAAAATCTTGAGATGCTTTCTGGCCACCTCACAAACTTTTGTGAGTCTCTTTCGAAATACTGACATAAATGTAAAAGAGTAGCTTTTCTCTTCCTGTGCTTAAATCTTTATTGAGTTTACAGGGACCCGCTAACCTCATGCCCATAAACCAATTCTAATGGACTGAAACCAGTGGACTCATTTGGTGCATCCCTGGTGACATGTTGATCAAAAGCATGTATCAGCATCAATGGTGCTGGCTTAATTGAAGGCTGTGTCTTCCCAACTACCTGCCATGTAGGGCAGGTTCTGCAAAATTCAACTACATCCTTATGCAAAGCTGGCCAATAAAAATGCTCTTTTATTCTGGGCTGAGTCTTTCGAATACCCACATGACCTCATGACGAGGTTCTCATGAGCAATTCTCAAAATTTCACTACGGTACCCCAGGAGAACACCAACCTGATGAACTATAGCCTAATCCTCACTAGCGGACCTCTGGGGAGGTATCCAATTCTCATTAGAATGTCATTCCTAATATAATAGCACTCAGGGACCTTTTCGGCTTCTGCCTCAGAACACACCAACACCTTTTCTACCAACATCCCCATTCAAATCCTGGAAAAAAGTCCCAGCCAACCAAACACCCAAATTGTTCTCCACAACAACTGAATACTTCTCAACTCATTTAATCTTATTAGCCTGGGATCTTGTCACTACAAAATCTGGGAATATTCCAGGAAATTCTTCCTGCAAAACTTCAGATTTAGCCACCTCAACTGGCTTTTCCGAAACTACTAGAGACACCAATACCTTATCCCCAGCTAAATCATTCACCAGTAACAAATCCACCCCTTCAATTTGCAAATCTAAGAAAATTCCCACTGTTACCAGATCAGTGACTAAATCACATTGCAAATTAACCTTATGCAATGGTACAGATAAATGACCCCACCCCCAGACCTGCTCAATGCTTCACACTATGACTTTCACATTCATAGCACTATTTGGGGGAAGATCTACATCAGGGTTGTCCAACCTTTTCGCAGGGGAGGGGCCACATTATAATTTTTGTTTTACATTGGGGGGAGGGGCTATTGAGACAATTTCGGAAAGATAAAGGCATTAAAAATTTATCCTACTATCAAAACTCTCTGCCCCTTCTCCTCCCTCTCTCTCTTCCCCCTTTTTTTGGTCTGCAAAGGAAACCCGACCAAACCCGAATGCCGGGCCTGGAAGTATGACCCGACCCGATCCCGACACATGTCGTTGGGTCCCGTCGGAGTTGGGTCGGGTAGCAGGCCTTTACATCAGTACATGGGTAAAAGGCCTGCTACCTGATCCGACCCCGACGGGACCTAATGACATGTGTCGGGTTCGGGTCGGGAATTTCCTGTATAAGGCTATCCTACAGGGCATTGCAGAGCTTTATTCCCTTTCTCTCTTTCTCTCCCCCTCCGTCACCCACCCCCTCTCTCTGTGCCCCCTTGCTCCCTCCTTTCCCTGTCCCACTCAGTCTCTTCCCCCCCCCCCTCCCACCCCCGCCACCTCTCTCTCTCTGATTACAGGGAGCTGGAGTGTTCAGCACAGCAACTTTGTGATTGGTCAGTTTTTTTAAAAATTGCACCGAGTTTCACAGCTGACAGGTGCTGCAAGCGGGAACAGCCGTTTCTGAACTTTATACAGACTCAGGTTTTCCGGCAGCCTTTTTAAAAGTCAGAAAACCCCAAATCTGTCTGCAGTTGGGAAACCGCTGTTACCACTCTCATGCAGCACCTGTCAGCTGTGAAACTGACTTGCGATATTTTTTAAAAAGACGTTCTGAAAGACTAAGTCAGTGAAAAAATTTTCATCTCTGAAATACATCCGCAGGCCGGATGGAAACCTTTGGAGGGCCAGATCCTGGCCCACGGACCATATGTTGGACAGCCCTGATCTACATCCTTTGCTGCCATCAATGACTGAGTGGCCCCTATATCACTAAGCAGCACAATCGGCTTCCTGCTTCATCTGACAAATATAGGGGCATGGTACCCCTGAGCACAAAACCTCTATATCTGTCAGGGACTTGACATAATTCGCTATCCAACATTGCCAAAGCCACTGGCTTGTCAACAGTGCCACCTACTGGGGCATCCTTTTCAGGACAGACTTTTGGTAAACCTACCAGAGCTATGGGTTTTCCCCTCAGTTTCAATTCTGCCTTTATATGCCCTCTTTTACTACAAAAATAACAATTTTTGTTGTTTTGACTCAACTCTAATTTCTATCTCTACTATCACCCTGAGGGTTGCCTCTACCCTTGCTCTCATTAAAACCAAAGTCTTCGCTCGAGTCATTTTTAAACAGACTCCAGAAGCTGGCTGAGCATGGTTACCCTGCGGCACAGTGCGGCTTTCGAGCAGAGAGATCCACCATTGACATGCTATTCTCCCTTCGCCAGCTACAGGAGAAATGCCGCGAACAACAGATGCCCCTCTGCGTTGCTTTCATAGATCTCACCAAAGCCTTTGACCTAGTCAGCAAACGTGGTCTCTTCAGACTACTAGCAAAGATCGGATGTCCACCAAAGCTACTAAGTATCATCACCTCATTCCATGACAATATAAAAGGCACATTTCAGCATAGCGGTGCCTCATCAGACCCCTTTCCTATCCTGAGTGGCGTGAAACAGGGCTGTGTTCTCGCACCTACACTATTTGGGATCTTCTTCTCCCTGCTGCTCTCACATGCGTTCAAGTCTTCAGAAGAAGGAATTTTCCTCCACAGAAGATTAGGCGGCAGGTTGTTCAACCTTGCCCGTCTTAGAGCGAAGACCAAAGTACGGAAAGTCCTCATCAGGGAACTCCTCTTTGCTGACGATGCTGCATTAACATCTCACACTGAAGAATGACTGCAGAGACTCATCGACAGGATTGCGGCTGTCTGGAACGAATTTGGCCTAACCATCAACCTCAAGAAAACGAACATCATGGGACAGGACGTCAGAAATGCTCCATCCAGCAATATCAATGACCATGCTCTGGAAGTGGTTCAAGAGTTCACCTACCTAGGCTCAACTATCACCAGTAACCTGTCTCTCGATGCAGAAATCAACAAGCACATGGGAATGGCATCCGCTGCTATGTCCAGACTGGCCAAGAGGGAGTGGGAAAATGGCGCACTGACACGGGACACAAAAGTCCGAGTGTTTCAAGACTGTGCCCTCAGTACCTTGCTCTACGGCTGCGAGGCCTGGACAACGTATGTCAGCCAAGAGCGACGTCTCAACTTATTCCATCTTCGCTGCCTCCGGAGAATCCTTGGCATCAGGTGGCAGGACCATATCTCCAACATAGAAGTCCTCGAGGCAGCCAACATCCCCAGCATATACACCCTACTGAGCCAGTAGCGCTTGAGATGACTTGGCCATGTGAGCCGCTTGAAAGATGGCAGGATCCCCAAGGACGCATTGTACAGTGAGCTCATCACTGGTATCAGACCCACCGTCCGTCCATGTCTCCACTTTAAAGATGTCTGCAAACGCGACATTAAGTTCTGTGACATTGACCACATGCCATGGGAGTCAGTTGCCAGTGATCGCCAGAGCTGGCGGACAGCCATAAAGGCGGGGCTGAGGAGTGGTGAGTCAAAGAGACTTAGCAGTTGGCAGGAAAAAAGACAGAAGTGCAAGGAGAGTGACAACTGTGTAACAGCACCGACAATCAATTTTATCTGCAGCGCCTGTGGAAGAGTCTGTCACTCTAGAATTGGCCTTTATAGCCACTCCAAGCGCTGCTCCACAAACCACTGACCACCTCTCGGCACTTACCCATTCTCTCTCGAGACAAGGAGGCCAAAGAAGGAGAAGAAGGAGGTTGGACCTGATTCATGAAGTGGCACAATTTTTAAAATTCCTCCATTAGCATTACTTCCCTAAGGTTTCAAAATCTTGTTCAATCTTCAGGGACTGATACCAACAATTAAATATCATGTCCTCTCTAGCAAATTCCATAAACATCTGACTTTTTTATTTAAATCCCTGAATTTTTGCCTGTAAGCCTTTGGTACCAACTCATAAGCCATGAGAACTGTAGTTTTAACTACGCCATAATCACTTGACTGTTCCTCCAAAAGTGTTGAATATACTTCTAACACTTTTCCCACTAACACACTTTGCAATAAAATTGTCCAATTTTCCTTCAGCCATTGCAACTTCGTAACAATTTTTTCAAAGGACACAAAGTACATTACAACTCATTCCTCACTGAATTTAGGTACAAAGCAAATATTCCTTGACAAATAAAAAACAGGAGTTAAATTCAATTCATCCTCACGTCTTCCTGGCCATGCAATCTAGGTTTTTCTCTTGTCCAGTTCAAATTTCCTGGCTTCTCTTTCATTTTGTAACTCTTCTTCTTTCTGCTCAAATTCAACTTTCTCAGTGCAAGCTGAAATTGTCTTTCTCTTTATTTTTCTTCCCTTTCCAGTTGCCTCATTTGTATCTGAATTCTAGCTAACTCAATCCGAGAGCTACCAGGATCAACCTTTTCCTCCTCAAGGTTAAAAATGCTGAGTCAACACTTCAACAGTTCCTTCTGCCTTTTTGGCTTTTGATTTTAAACTAACCCTCACTTGCTCTGCTGCAGCCGTTAACACATCCACTGTTAACTGCATTAAATTATTGAGAGTCAAATCTTCCCTTGCCACAAAAGCTTGCGCATTAAAAGTAGACATGCTGACCTTTCCTACAGAATATAGCAAAAGTAATTGTGAAATCTTGTTCATTTCAAACTCTGGAAAATTCCAGCAAACCCGTTTTCAGCTTCTGAATTTATATCCCGGATCCAAGCACCCAAACTTGTTACGACCTCCGAGAGATTGATAACGTGAAAATTGCGAGTTCTGAACTCCTCAGAGCAATTTAACGAATTGCACAAGATTTCACATTTTAAGACTTTTATTATAACTAAACTAAACAAAATCCCCAATTAATTAAATAGTACTTTGTAAGTAGCTGGTACCCCAAATTACAAATAAAGGTATTTTCTTTACTTATTCAAACACTTGAAAACCTCACACCAAACTACGTTTTGATGACAAAAACATTTGCGGTTAAAAATCCCAAACTGCTCCCTGTTGCAATGGGTTGTATCTCCCAGACTTTTCAAAAAAATCAATATTCTCTTGGCTTAATTCTCCATACAAATCCGACCTGGACATCTGTGAATAATGTGATTTCCGGTGATCCCTTGAGTTCCTTACTCCTCTGCAAGCTTCGACTCTCAAAACAGGTTCAAGTTTTCATAGCCTTTCACTGTATATCTTCAAAGAGCAGGTGTTCCCTTTCTCTCGTTCTCTCTCTCCAGTTGCCACTATTGGGTGTCTTCTCTTACAGGTTGCCTTGAGGCCACACCCCGATGGGTTCCCTTCTTACAGCCTGTTTGCTTTCAGAATGTATATTAAATTTAGCTGGACTCAAAAGTCAACAGCTTATTGTTTTCCAAAATGCAGAGACCACAAGTCTGGGTTCACAAAGCCACTCGGGCCTTTCCATTGTCCCCAGGTGTTAACACCTGCCTGGTACATTTGCATCTTCCCAATTACAGACTCCTTGTTTTATGACCCAAAAGTCTGGGAGGGTGAAACCCATTGTTCATCAGGTGTTAGTGGCCGTGGTCTTTGTTTTTCAGAAGACAGTCTTGATCTGTGTTCTCTGTTGTCCTGGTGACCTTTTGCAGAGTGGAGGTCCGGTCACCTGAACTTCTGGACTCCATCCTGATCTTTTAAAATCACAATTTTTAAGACATAATCACATTACAAGGTCCAGGGTTCATTACATTGCAGAGGATTTTGAACATTACTTCAAGTTATACTATCTTTTCCCAATGCTAAAGTAAAATACTGCAGATGCTGGAAACCTGAAATAGAAAAATATGCTGGAAATACTCAGCAGGACAGACAGCATCTGTGGAGAGTGAAACAGTTAGAAACATAGAAAAAAAAGATAGGAGCAGGAGTGGGCCATTCGGCCCTTCGAGCCTGCTCCGCCATTCAATATGATCATGGCTGATCATCCAAACTCAGTAATCTGTTCCCGTTTTCCCTCCATATCCCTTAATCCCATTTACCTTAAGAACTATATCTAACTCTTCCCTGAATATATTTAATGATTTGGCCTCAACTGCTTTCCGAGGTAGAGATTTCCACAGGTTCACCACTCTCTAGGTGAAGAAATCCCTCCTCATCTCAGCCCTAAATGGCTTACCCCTTATCCTTAGACTGTGACCCCTGGTCCTGAACTCCCCCGCCATCGGGAACATCCTTCCTGCATCTAGTCTGTCCAGTCCTGTTAGAATTTCGTAGGTTTCTATGAGATCCCCTCTCATTATTCTAAACTCTAGCGAATACAAGCCTAATTGACCCAATCTCTCTTCATACGTTAGTCCTGCTATCCCAGGAATCAGTCTGGTGAACCTTCGCTGCACTCCCTCCATAGCAAAAACATCCTTCCTCAGATAAGGGGACCAAAACTACACACAATACTCCAGATGTGGTCTCTCCAAGGCCTTGTTTAATTGCAGCAAGACATCCTTGCTCCTGTACTTGAATCCTCTCACTATGAAGGCCAACATACCATTTGCCTTCTTAACTGCCTGCTGCACCTGCATGTTTACTTTCAGCGACTGGTGCACAAGGACACCCAGGTCTCACTGCACCTCCCCCTTTCCCAATCTATTGCCATTCAGATAATAATCTGCCTTTCTGTTTTTGCCACCGAAGTGGATAACCTCACATTTATCCACATTATACTGCATCTGCCATGTATTTGTCCACTCACTCAACCTGTCCAAATCACACTGGAGCTTCTCTGCATCCTCCTCACAATTCACACTCCCACCCAGCTTTGTGTCATCTGCAAACTTGGATATATTACATTTAATTCCCTCATCTATATTATTAATATATATTGTGAATAGCTGGAATCCTTGCACTGGTCCCTGCAGTACCCCACTAGTCACTGCCTGCCACTTGGAAAAAGACCCGTTCATTCCTCCTCTTTGTTTCCTGTCTGCCAACCAGTTCTCTATCCATGTTAGTACCTTACTCCCAATCCCATGTGCTTTAATTTTGCACACTAATCTCTTATGTGGGACCTTATCGAAAGCCTTCTGAAAGTCCAAATACACCACATCCACTGGTTCTCCCTTATCTATTCTACTAGTTACATCCTCAAAAAATTCCAGTAGATTTGTCAGGCATGATTTCCCTTTCATAAATCCATGTTGACTTTGTCCGATCCTGTCATTGTTTTCCAAGTGCTCTGCTATTACTTCTTTTATAATGGATTCCAGCATTTTCCGCACTACTGATGTCAGGCTAACTGGTCTATAATTCCCTGTTTTCTCTCTATCTCCTTTTTTAAATAGTAGGGTTACATTAGCTACCTTCCAATCCATTGGAACTGTTCCTGAGTCTATAGAATTTTGAAAAATGACCAGCAATGCATCTATTATTTCCAGGGCCACTTCCTTAAGTACTTTAGGATGTAGATTATCAGGACCTGGCATTTCAGGTTGATGACCTTGAGCATTCTGATAAAAGTTAATCGATCTGTAATTTTAACTTTGTATTTTTATCTCTCTCTACAGATGCTGCCTGACCAGCTGAGTGTTTCCGGCAGTTTTTGTTCTTGTATCACCTTTTACTGTTCACTTGCTCCTGAAGGTTTGAACGGGACTTTTGGAACACATCTGGAGAATTTCTGGGACACTGTTTCAAGGCTTCCCCAATATCAACATTTATCTAGAAATTGAGGACTTCATTTAGAGTAAATATTGTGCTACCTTATTGGAGTCCTTTATATGAGTTGACAGGAGAATGGGAGTGTTTGATCAATGGTATCTTGCTAGAGTTTCACCCTTGATCTGCAGCAGGAATGGGAGGCCAGCAATAGCTGCTGCAGGAGAGAGGGACAGGAGGATGAGGTGGACTCCCATCCCTGCAGGCACAGTACATACCTCCTTCCCTGTATCTCTTCCACTAGGACCTGCAGTGCCACTCTGAGAACCTGTACACTCCCTCACTTGGTCGCTGAGCCATTCTGAAACATGCTGCTGTGTCAGCCAGTGCACTTCACACCTTCAATGGAAGCAGGTGTGCAAGGAGCCCACATATATACTCCACAAAAATTGCATCTACTCAGCACTTGAGTACTAAACATGCAGATGTCTAGTTTAGTGCCTCAAGGCAAGCTCCAATTATGTAATCAGCAACTTGGACCAATATTGCAGGCTAAAACTAGACTTTCAAAAAGCATGTCTTACCAGCACAGCACCCATTTAGTGCCTGTTTTCATCTTTCAGCAAAATATACTCATAAGGCTCAGCAAACTTTGGTATATCAACAATATCAACAACAATATAGAATAAAGGGTACAATTCTAAAGGGGGTGCAGGAGCAGAGGGACCTAGGTATATATCTGCATAAGTCATTGAAGGTGGCAGGACAGGTTGAGAGAACAGTTAATAAAGCATACAGTATTCTAGGCTTTATTAATAGGGCCGTAGAGTACAAGAGCAAGGAAGTTATGTTGAGCTTGTATAAGACACTAGTTTGGCCTCAGCTGGAGTACTGCGTCCAGTTCTGGGCGCCGCACTTTAGGAAAGACATGAGGGCATTGGAGAGAGTACAAAAAAGATTCACGAGAATGGTTCCAAGGATTAGGAATTTCAGTTATGAAGATAGATTAGAGAAGCTAGGACTGTTTTCCTTGAAGATAAGGCTGAGATGTGACTTGATAGAGGTAGTCAAAATCATGAGGGGTCTGGACAGAGTAGATAGAGAGAAACTGTACCCACTCGTGAAAGGATCAAGAATGAGAGGGCACAGATTTAAAGTATTTGGTAAGAGAAGCAAAAGTGACAGGAGGGAAAACTTTTTCATATGAACATACAAATTAGGAGCAGGAGTAGGCTGCTCGGCCCTTCAAGCCATCTCCGCCATTCAATAAGTTCACGGCTGAACTGATTACTCCACATTTCCATCTACCCCCGATAACCTTCCACCTCCTTGCTTATCAAGAATCTATCTACCTCTGCCTTAAAAATATTCAAAGACTCTGCTTCCACTGTCTTTTGAGGAAGAGAATTCCAAAGACTCACAACCCTCTGAGAGAAAAAATTTCTCCTCATCTCTGGCTTAAATGGGCGACCCCTTATTTTTAAACAGTGAACCCTTGTTCCAGCTTCTCCCACAAGGGGAAACAACCTTTCCACATCCACCCTGTTAAGATCCCTCAGGATCTTATATGCTTCAATCAAGTCGCCTCTTACTCTTCTAAATTCCAGCGGATACAAGCCAAGCCTGTCCAACCTTTCCTCGTAAGACATCCTGCCCATTTCAAGTATTAGTCTCGTAAACCTTCTTTGTACTGCCTCCAACACATTTACATCCTTCCTTAAATAAGGAGACCAGTACTATACACAGTACTCCAGATGTGGTCCCACCAATGCCCTGTATAACTGAATCATAACCTCCCTACTTTTGTATTCAATTCCCCTCGCGATAAATGATAACATTCTATTCGCTTTCCTAATTACATGCTGTACCTGCATACTCGCTTTTGCGATTCATGCACGAGGACACCCAGATCCCTCTGTATCTCAGAACTCTGCAATCTCTCACCATTTAGATAATATGCTTCTTTTTTATTCTTTCTTGCCAAAGTGGACAATTTCCCACTTTCCCACTTTCCCACATTATACTCCATTTGCCAGGTCTTTGCTCACTCACTTAACCTATCTATATCCCTTTGTAGCCTCCTATGCCCTCTTCACAACCTACTTGCCTACCCATCTTTCTCTCATCAGCAAATTTAGCAACCATACCTTCGGTCCCTTCATCTAAGTAATTTATATAAATTGTAAAAACTTGAGGCCCCAGCACAGATCCCTGTGGCACACCACTCGTTACATACTACTCGTTACATCTTGCCAACCAGAAAATGACCCATTTACGCCTACTCTCTGTTTCCTGTTAGTGAGCCAATCTTCTATCCATGCCATATGTTACCCCCTATACCATGAGCTTTTATTTTCTGCAATAACCTTTGATGTGGCACCTTATCAAATGCATTCTGGAAATCTAAGTACAATACATCCACTGGTTCCCCTTGATCCACAGCATATGTAACTCCCTCAAAGAACTCCAATAAATAGGTAAAACATGATTTCCCTTTCACAAAACCACGTTGACTCTGCCTGATTACCTTGAATTTTTCAAAATGCCCTGCTATACCATCTTTAATAATAACTTCTAACATTTTCCCTAAGACAGATCTTAAGTTAACTGGCCTGTAGTTTCCTACTTTCTGTCTCCCTCCCTTTTTGAATAAAGAAGTAACATTCACTATTTTCCAATCTAACGGAACCTTCCCCAAATCTAGGGAATTTTGAAAAATTAAAGACCATCAGGACCTGGGGACTTGTCAGCCCGCAGCTCCAACAGTTTGTTCAGTACCACATCCCTGGTGATTGTAATTTTTTTTGAGTTCCTCCCTCCCTTCCATTTCCTAACTTACAGCTAATACTGGGATGTTACTTGTATCAGGTGTGAAGACCGATGCAAAATATCTGTTCAATTCATCTGCCATCTCCTTATTATCCATTATTAATTCCCTAGACTCACTTTCTATAGGACCAACACTCATTTTGTTAACTCTTTGCTTTTATAAATATCTATAGAAACTCTTACTATCTGTCTTTATATTTATAGCCAGATTTCTCTTGTACTCTAATTTAACCTTCCTTATCAAGCTTTTCATCATTCTTTGCTGTTTTTTATGTTCTGTCCAATCTTCTGACCTGCCTCCCCATCTTTGCACAATTATAGGCTTTTTCTTTAAGTTTGATACTATCTTTAACTGTTTCAGTTAACCACTGATGGCGGGTCCCACTCTTGGAATTTTTCTTTCTCGTTGAAATGTATCTATTCTGTGTATTCTGAAATATCCGCTTAAATGTCTGCCACTGCATCTCTATTGACCTATCCCTTAACCTGATTTGCCAGTTCACTTTAGCTAGCTCTGCTTTCATGCCCTCATAATTGCTCTTATTTAAGTTTAAAATACTAGTCTTGGACCCACTCCTCTCTCCCTCAAACTGAATGTAAAATTCAATTATATTATGATCGCTGCTAACTAGGGGCGCCTTAACTATGAGGTAATTAATTAATCCTATCTTGTTGCACAATACCAGGTCTAGTATAGCCTGCTCTCTGGTTGGCCCCAGAATCTATTGTTCCAAGAAATTATCCCAAAAACATTCTATGTACTCCTCATCTAGGCTACCTCTGCCCATCTGATTTTTCCTGTCTGTATGTAGGTTAAAATCCCCCATAATTATCGCTGTACCTTTCTGACAGGCTGCCATTATTTCTTCCTTTACACCACTCCCACAAGTGACTTCTTGCCTTTATGATTTCTCATGTCTACCCAAACTGCATCTACTTCCAGGTCTCCTGAATTTAGGTCATCCCTTTCTATTGTGCTAATACCATCATTAATTTAGATTAGATTAGAGATACAGCACTGAAACAGGCCCTTCGGCCCACCGAGTCTGTGCCGACCATCAACCACCCATTTATACTAATCCTACACTAATCCCATATTCCTACCAAACATCCCCACCTCTCCCTGTATTTCCCTACCACCTACCTATACTAGCGACAATTTATAATGGCCAATTTACCTACCAACCTGCAAGTCTTTTGGCTTGTGGGAGGAAACCGGAGCACCCGGAGAAAACCCACGCAGACACAGGGAGAACTTGCTACAGAGCTACCCCTCCACCTTTTCCTAGCTTCCTGTCCTTCTTAAATGCCATACACCCTTCAATATTCAGGTCCCAATCTATGTCATCCTGCAGCCATGTCTCTGTAATAATTATCAGATTGTACTTATTCATTTCTATTTGTGCTCTCAGTTCATCTGTTTTGTTTCGAATGCTACAAGCATTCAGAAACAGTGCCTTTAGTTTTGTCCTTTTATTATTTTTGTAACCTCTAGCCTTATCTGTTGATTTACCCTTAGATTTATACGCTCTGTCCCTTCCTGTCACAGTCTATCATTTTCCGTATTAATACCTTTCTCTCTTGCCTTGTCTCTACTCTTTGATTTACCATATCTTCCCAAATTTGATCCCTTGCCCCCACTATTCAGTTTTAAACCCTCTCTACTTCCCTAGTTATGGGGTTTGCTAGAACACCGGCACCAGCATGGTTCAAGGGGAGAACGTCCCAACAGCCCCCACTTTCCCCAGTACTGGTACCAGTGCCCCACAAACCAGAACCCACTTCTACTAGACCAGTCTTAAAACCATGCATTAATTTCTCTAATCTTCCTTGCCATTTGCCAATTTGCACATGGCTCAGGTAATAATCCAGAGATTATTACCTTTGAGGTTCTGCTTCTTAATTTGGTGCCTAGTTCCTCATACTGACTATGCAGAACCTCTTTCCTTGTCCTGCCTACGTCGTTGGTGCTGACATAGACCATGATAACTGGATCCTCCCCCTCCCACTGTAAGTTCCTCTCCAGCCCTGATGTTCTGAACCCTGGCACTGGGCAGGCAACACAGCTATCTAGACTCTCACTCTTTGCTGCAGAGAACAGTGTCAATCCCTCTAACTATACTGCCCCTACTACCACTACATTCCTTTTTTCTCCCTCCATTTGAATGACTTCCTGTACCACGCAGCGAGTGGTTAAGGTCTAGAATGCGCTGTCAGAGTGTGTGCTGAAGACAGGTTCAATTGAAGCATTAAAAAGGGAATTAGGCAGTTATATGAAAAGGAAGAATGTGAAGCGTTATTGGGAAAAGGCAGGGAAATGGAACTGAGGGAATTGCTCTTTGAGAGTGCCAGTGCAGACTTGATGGGCTGAATGGACTCCTTCTGCACTGTAACGATTCTGTGATTCTATAATTTATATAGCACCTTGAACATAATTAAATGCCCCAAAGCACTTTACAGAGGCATTATAAAACAAAATATGACATTGAGCACATAAGGAGATACGAGGGCAGATGCCCAAAAGCTTGATCAAAGAGGTAAGTTACAAGAAGAATCTTAAAGGGGGAAAATGAGGCAGAGAGGCAGAGAAATTTAGTAGGGAATTACAGAGCTTAGGTCCCAGGCAGCTGAAGGCATGGTCATCAATGGTGGAACGATTATAATTGGGGATGCCAGAATTAGATGAGCACAGATAGCTCGAAGGTTTGTACGGCTGGAGGAGATTACAGAGATAGGGAGGGGCAGGCATGGAGTGATTTGAAAATGAGGATAGGAATTTTGAAATCGAGGCATTACTTAACCAGGAACCAGTGTTGGTTAGCAAGCACAGAGGTTATGAGGTCAATGGGGATATGCAGGGGTGGGAAAGTTTATGCTCTATCTGTGGCGGGTTTGGAGGCCGGGAGAGCATGTTATTGGGTGGGATGGTGGCGGGCGGACCCGACCATCTTCCCACCTCCGCCAAAATTAAGTCCAGGGTGGGAAGGCCTGTAAACGGCATTCCCAACCCGCCAATTGAGGCCCGTAAGTGGGCAATTAATGCCCAGTTAAGGGCCTCATCTGGCCGCTGCCACAATTAGCCGAGCGTTGGGTAGGCCGGTTGCCACATGGGAAGCACAGCAAGAAAAACCATCTGGGTTTCTTGCCACCTCTGGAGGGGGCGGGTCCCTCATTAAAAGGCACTTAGTGCTTGAACAAGGGTCCCAGCCTTGGGAAGTGGGGGGGGGACTCTGAGAGCCACCCCCTTGCTCTTGCTGTCAACCCTCCTACAACACCCTCCCCCGCAACCCCCACCCCATAAGACCCCTCCCATCCTGACCAACCTGTGGCCTGGGTCCAACACCGCTCTTTGGCCTTGGGTGGGTGCTTGTTACGACCAGATGAGAAAGGTAGCTTGGGGCTCCTTTCAGCCTTCACCTGGTCTTACTGTAACAGGATTTAATTCTAAACACACAGTGTTTTGAGCTTCCCCTTGGTGAATCCTTGTTCACCACTTTCCAATTATAAGGCAAAGAAATGAGCACAAACAGGCTTTCTTAGGTTTATAGAAGAAAAGTGAAATTTATTAAAACTTACATTCTAATTTGGTTAATGCCTACGGATACGTGCATGCCCCACACTAGCATGCATACGCGTTACGCACACGCAAATAGAGAACGAAAAGAGAAAAAAATGAAGTGGAGAGGTTTGAGGCAATATCTGAAGAGTTTCTTGTTACTGTGCTTCAAGCTCACTGTAGAGTCCTTTTGTAGGTGATTCTTGCTTTTCATTAGGGCCTAGTATTCTTCTTAAACCTTGTTCACTGTAGGAGACTTTTCTCTCTCTTGGGGTTCATGTGTCTTCAATAAATTCCAAAGCTGGTGAGAAAGAGATGAGAGCAGACAAGAGAGAGATGTTCTCAATCCAGGATCCGGGAGCTTTCTCCCCTATTCAAATTCTCTGTGGCCAATTTAAAACTCTCAATTCAAAACTCTGCAACAGCCAGTTAGTCATGTGACTAAACTGGTCTGACCACGTTGTGTGTGTATTCGGCCATCTTAACAGTTAACATGGAACACGAGCTCCTCCACCCTCAACGTCTGATAATCAAAAGCCCATTGTGGATTAAGTTGGAGCAGGGAGTAGCCCCTTTGTCCTTCCCAAGCACTGTCTGTTAATATGCAAAAATGTCTCTCTAACCAAGGATCCATTGTGGGTTTTTTAACCAGTTCCTTCTTCACTCTAGTAATATTTTAATATTAATGTTCATGTGGCAAAATTAATACTCCTCATTGTTGGCAGGTGGGGGCCTGTATAACAGTGCTCCACCAGGAGCAGCCACCGCCTCCGCAGTGGCGCTGCTCAGTTAAAGAGCTGCCACCCAGACCTCAAAGGGTGGGATTTCCATTACCGGCACCTTGATTCCATGGAAGGCCCCACTGCTGTCCTAATTGGTGCCTAACTGGCACTTGATTCAGCAGGCCTCCCACAGAAGGTGCAATGCGGGATTCTCGGTGGCACTTTTTCCGGAGATCGAGACCCCTGTTGTCTGAATAAAATCCTGTCAGGAAACAGGCAGAAGAGTTTTGGATGACCTCATGTTTACAGAAGGTAGAATGGGGGATGTCAGCCAGGAGTGCATTGGAATAGTCAAGTCTGGAGTTCACAAAAGCATGGATGAGAGTTTCAGCAGCAGAAGAGCTGAGGTGGGGCGGAGATGGGCGATGTTCCAAAGGTGGAAATAAGCGGTCTTAGTAGCAGCACAGATATGTGGTTGAAAATTCATCTCTGGGTTAAATATGACACCGAGGTTGTGAAAAGTCTGGTTCAGCCTCGGACAGTTACTGGGCAGTTTGTGGCAAGGGACCATAGTTTGTAATAGGGACTGAAGACAATAGCTTCAGTCTTTCCAAACTTTAATTCAAGAAAATTTCTGCTCATCCAGTACTGGATATCAGACAAGCAGTCTGACAATTTCGAGAAAGTGGAGGGGTTGGGAGAGGTGGTGGTGAGATAAAGCTGGGTGTTGACATCAATTTCCACATGTACGGTGACATGTTTTTGGATGATGTTGCTGAAGGACAGCATGTAGATGAAAAATAGGAAGGGGCCAAGAAGAGAGCCTTGGGGGACACAAGAGGTAACTATGTGGGAATGGGAAGAGAAGCCATTGATGGTGATTCTTGGGCTACGATTAGAGAGGTAAGAATTGAACCAGAAGAGTTCAGTCCCACACAGCTGGACAATGGTGGAGAGGCACAGGAGGGGGATGGTGTGATCAACTGTGTGAAAGCCTGCAGAAAGGTGGAGAAGGATGAGGAGGGATAGTTTGCCTTTGTCAAAGTCGCATAGAATTTCATTTGTAACTTTGATAAGAGCTTTGATATACATCATTCCCTGACTGATGAGTTTGTAGAGTGCTTCAATAAAATTTTGAAAAGTTTGAAATGTTAAAGAAAGCTGTGGACAGGGTTGGCAAGAACTGGGATCTCTGGTTACCATGTTTAATGTTTACAATTCATCTTTTCACAGGGTTTTCACCTTTTCAAGCTTCTCTATGGGGAAACAACCCTGTGACCTTCTGGATATTATTAGAGACGAATGGGAGGAACAGAATATGGTGGAACACAGCCTGATCATGAGGGCGAGGGTGGAAGCTGTCTCTCCTATGTGAAGGAAACACCTAGAAAGGCCAAGTAAGGCAATGGTTTATGACAAGAAGCAAGCCAGGGTGAGGCAGTTCTGGCAGGGTGACTGAGTTTTGCTTCTGGTCACCATTCACACGAGCAAACGTACGGGTTAATGACAGGGCCCAAGCAAGATTATGGAACAAGTAGGGCCTGTAAACTAGTCGGCTGGGGAGAAGATGGAAGAGGAAGATCTATTGTATTAATCTGCAAAACCATGAAGAGTTCAAGAGACCCTTATCTGAGCTGGGGCACCTTTTGGAAAAAAAAGACCCAGGTTCACCTGGCCAAATAACTGATGGCACAGCAGCGAACAAAACTGCTCATTAACAAAAATAAGAATGTTTTACCTCACAACCTGGGTAAATGATACTAAACATTATCATAATGCCTCTGGGATAATCATCTTGATGAAACTGCACCAGATCCCTGAGGTGAAGCGACAAGAGAGCTCCCAAGAGATTAGGGCAATGCTGGAGCTCGGAGTGAGAGTTGCAGTGAATGGTCAAACCATATAATTATGATATCAAAACCTGATATGTCATGGAGTTCCTGTAATGATTTTAGAAAATTTAGAAAATGTGACGCTTACTCCATGTTGGGGGTGTACAAGCTAATTAAATGGGAAATGCCAACTTGTCCATCCAGGACCTGATAAAAGTATTGACAGATACCGTCAACAAATTCTGCCAAAGAAAAACCTTTCACCTTTCAGCAGCTAATGGACCAGAATTTGAGTCCTCATGTTATTATGGCCAGGTGGGTGATGGCGTGGCTAGTTTCCACTGTTCACCTCCCAACTGGCCACAGACAGTGTTTTGTTTAATAATTCAGCCCCTCCATTTTGTTTGCCAAATAAACAGACAGCAGCAGGTTTTCTCATAGGTTTAAACAGAAGATAAATATTTATTAAATAATAATCACCCAAAATGTTCGCAGCACCACCCATGCACGCATTCACTCTCACAGGCACACACAAGAGAAGATAAATAGAACGGAAAGAGTAAGAGGTGTTAAGAGTTCAAGGTGTTGTTACAACTGAGGCGGGAGCAGTGCACTGTTTATTCTAGTCCCACTTCTCCAGGAGGTCACAACATATATTTTTAAAGGCTGCATTTGCTAACAACACAACCACTAGGTGGCGCAGTGCTTGCACATGCGTAAATGCAGGCTCTTCAACTGGAACGTCTGTCTGCAACATTCAGGCAGCAGTCAGGATTAAAGATGGCACTGCTCAATTTATCACGGGAAATGCTTATGGCTAGATCGTTCTAGGAAACTAACCTTACATTAAGTTGGATGGAACTGCAGTAATATGCTATGTAGTTATATGATACTGACTGTAGTCCTCAGTTCTTTTTAATATTCCAGTAATCCTATTAAATACAAAAGAAATTTTATGATTGAATTTCCATTGGAAGATAATGAATTGGCACCCCGATTGATGAAAAATGGGGCAGAGTATAAAATGTGCTGCCAATTCGTTATTGCGATTCTTTTATATAAGAACATAAGAACTCGGAGCAGGAGTAGGCAATTCAGTCCCTCGAGCCTGCTCCGCTATTCAATACAATCATGGCTGATCTCATTTTGGCCTCAAGTCCACTTTCCTGCCCGTTCTCCATAACCCTTCAACCCATTTCTAATTAAAAATCTGTCTATCTCTTCCTTAAATTTACTCAATGTCCCGGCATCCACCGCACTCTGGGGTAGTGAATTCCACAGACTCACGACCCTTTGAGAGAAGTAATTTCCCCTCATCTGTGTTTTCAGTCTGCTACCCCTTATCCTAAAACTATGACCTCTCGTTCTAGACTGCCCCACCAGAGGAAACATCCTCTCTACGTCTACTTTGTCAATCTCCTTAATCATCTTATATACCTCAATTAGATCTCCTCTCATTCTTCTAAACTCCAGAGCGTAAAGGCGTAAACTGCTCAATCTCTCTTCATAAGACAAACCCCTCATCTCTGGAATCAACCTAGTGAACCTCCTTTGAACTGCCTCCAATGCGACTACATCCCTCTTCAAGTAAGGGGACCAAAACTGTACGCAATACTCCAGGTGCGGTCTCAATAATGCCTTGTACGGTTGCAGCAACACTTCCCTACTCTTATACTCTATTCCTTTAGCAATAAATGCCAAAATTCCATTTGCCTTCCTTATTACCTGCTGCACCTGCAAACTAGTTTTCTGCAATTCATGCACGAGGACACCCAAATCCCTCTGCACCAAAGCACTCTGAAGTTTCTCTCCATTTAGATAACAATTTGCCTTTCTATTCTTCTGACTAAAATGGATAACCTCACACTTATCCACGTTAAACTCCATCTGCCAAATCTTATATGACTGACCAGGACTGATTTCACCCAATTGGAGCAACTAGCTCCCACCCCACTGGCTGCTCTCCCCCCTCAGCAACTCACTTTAGTTTAGTTTAGTTTAGAGATACAGCACTGAAACAGGCCCTTCGGCCCACCGAGTCTGTACCAACCATCAACCACCCATTTACACTAATCCTACACTAATTCCATATTCCTACCACATCCCCACCTGTCCCTATATTTCCCTACCACCTACCTATACTAGGGGCAATTTATAATGGCCAATTTACCTATCAACCTGCAAGTCTTTGGCATATGGGAGGAAACCGAAGCACCCAGAGGAAACCCACGCAGACACAGGGAGAACTTGCAAACTCCACACAGACAGTACCCAGAATTGAACCCGGGTCGCTGGAGCTGTGAAGCTGCGGTGCTAACCACTGCGCCACTCCCTCCCGCACCCCCCCCCCCCAACCAGCCGCATCCCCCCACCGGCCGCTTCCTTCCCTCAGACCTCGCTGCTCCACTTCCCTGGCCGATTGCTCCCTGCTCGCGCTGACCCGCTTTCTGGTCGGCCGCTCGCTCCCCTGCCACCCCCCCCAGCCGTGAGCACTGGGCCGCGCTGCTTCCCTCCTCTTGCTCCCATGTTTCATCAGTCTCCACGCGCCGCCCAAAGAAGCAAGGGGTGGCGAGGCGATGTAGGAGCAAGTAGCTGAGAGAAAGGAAGCGATGCAGCCTTGGGCTAGCGGCTGGAGGGGGAGGAGGGGGTGAGGAACGAGCTGCCGGACAGCTGGGTAGCGTGAAGCGGAAAACAATCAGCCAGGGGAGTGGAGGGGAGCAGCAAGGTCTGGAGCGAGCAGCTGAGGGGAGGAAGCATCAGGCCTGGAGCAAGGGGCGAGAACTCCAGCTTCAAAGTCTCCCTTTCAACCGCTTCCTCCAGCTGAGTTAGAAGCTGGATACTCGATGACGCTTTATCGCGCATGCACGAAGATGGACCTGGTGCGGATATGCGATAACGTTAGCTCTATATGATGTCGTCATCCCGCGCATGCGCCGCTAAGTCCTGGCAAAATATAACTGCACATGTGCACAGCTTGGCGCACTCTGATGACGGCAGTGGGCCGCTGCGTTGTCAGGAATCACTTTGATTTTTAAATTTTCCCAAATACCAATACGGTCAATCACACACTATATTACCCAGAATAAAACAGTCTAACCAGGTTTCTTTAACAAAATTATCAGTTTATTATAAAACAAGTCTTAACTAGTATTGAAGTAAAGCATAAACACACAGATTTAAATTTTAAAGTCCCCTTTTCACTTGAGCCCCTCACACACCGGGTAACCGGAAAAATTAAAGGGATTTTTTAAATTCCGAGCTCTGTTACAGACCAAAAAAAACCCATTTGGGCTGATTACTTGCTCATTTTGAAGAAAACAACAGATGAGATATGTTGTGTTCCAAAACTGGCATTCAGTCTAACTTTCAAGTACATGTAGATGGGTTACTGAGATCTTTTAGAACAGTTCTTTTCAGGTGGCGTTGAGAACCAGCCTGGCAGGCTTTTCCTCAAAGACAGGAAACGAGATGAACTGACACAGTGGACTTCCCATGGGTCTGGATGCTGGAAGCGAGATGGATTGTGGTCTTCTCTCCTTCCTTCGCTTCTTCAGCAACTAACTTTATCAGCTGCTCAATCCAGAAGGTAAAACACACTGACACTACTACCAAAAACCTGTGAGTTTTCTCTCTCACAGGTGTGAGCTGCTGCTCCTGGGCTTTTCCAATCAAAGTGCCGCCTGTCACTTCTCTGCCCACTTCTTCCCCTGTTACCAGGGTTTCTGTTCTTTTTTTTAAATGATTCATGTGACAGCCAGCAAACATTGTTGCTAAACCAATTCTTTCAGTGTCCCCTTGATGACTCTCTCTCGAAAAAAACTGGCCCAACATTTATTCAGTTTGACTATGAATTCCTCAAAAAAAAATTCATGAAAAAAAACAGAAGCACCTTCATAACACCTCCATCCTTGGAGGAATGAAATGCCATTTTTAAATGTGTTTCATTACAAAGTGTGGGAAAAATAGAAGATAAAAATTTTGAAATACATTTTCACACTCGTACTCATTCATTCTTTTCTTGTAGTTAATTCAATTTTGCTCTGTACCTTCTTTTCATTCAGATAACTTGAAGTTAGAGTGCATTAATATTATTTTTGCCTGCAATGTGGATAATTTTTAAGTGATAGGGTTGTAATAGTAAACTCCATTGGCATAGTCTGGCATTCTGGTTTTAAAATTTTTCCACAAAGTTTATCACCAAATCAGCAGACTGCAACCTTCCAAACAGAGCCCCCCAGTTGTTCCAAGTGAGGAATTGGGCAGGAGTCAATCTTTGTTACTGCATTAACTTTTCTGTAGTCTCTGTAAAGTCTGGTTGAACCATCAGGTTTAGGTGCTATTACTACTAGTGAGCTCCAGCTGCTTTGACTGGGTTCTATTTGGTGGTTTTCCAACATGTATTGGATTTCTGCTTTTACCTGGGCCTGTTTCTCTGGACTTAAGCAGTAAGGATGCTGTTTTATAGGAAAGGATTCCCTTACATCCACATCATGTGTAGATAAGGTTGTACATCTTGGCTTATTGCTACAAACTCTTTTAAATGCTGTGAGTAGCCTTGTTAAGTCTTCTCATTGGTCTGCATCTAAACATGAAAGCATAGTGTCCAATCTCCCTAACAATTCAGTTAACCGGATAGTAGGAGGTTCAATTTGAGAACTGTCTAGGCTGCCTCCTGCCTTGTTCTCACTATTCCTTACATCCCTCACTTTCCATACTACCTGACAAAACTGTGCTTGCTTATCCTTCTCCTGGCGATAATATTGTTTTAACATATTGATATGACACAACCGATTCTTTTTCCAGCAATCTGGGGTGTCAATCAAATAACTTACTTCACCAATTCGCTTGACCACTTTATATGGACCACTGAACCGTGCTTTCAACGGTTCACCCTGTAAAGACAGTAACATCCCCTGGTTGAAATGTTCTGCCCATTTCTTCATAGTTGTTTAAAACGTTTTAAGGTGGTCCTGAGTCACTTTGCAGGCTCTCATGAGCCATTCCCAGAACACAGATACATAATCTAACAAAGAAGATTTGCCCCTCTGTCCTAAAAACCTTTCTTTGATTAGTTTTAGAGAACCTCTTATCTCATGTCCATAAACTAATTCAAAAGGACTAAAGCCCGTAGATTCATTAGGTGAATCCTTAGTGGCAAACAAAAGAAATTCCAGCATTTTATCCCGACCATGGGAATATTCATGACAGTATGCCCCGATCATTGTTTTGAGGGTCTGATGGTACCTTTCTAAAGCTCCTTGTGTCTGTGGGTGGTATGCTGAAGAATTTAACTGTGTTATATCCAAGTTACCCAAAACTTCCTGAGAAATTTTAGACATAAAATTTGGACCTTGTTATGTCTGAATCTCACTCGGTAATCCATATCTAGTGATTAGGGAAGGTTTAACTTCTCTACCACTATGCTCGCAGAAATTGTTCTCAAGGGAATGGCCTCTGGAAACCGAGTAGCCATATCCATGATAGTGAGTATATATTTGTGTCCCGCTTTTGCCTTTGGCAAAGGTCCTACACAGTCTACCAACACCCTATTAAATGGTTCTCCAATAATTAGTATGGGAATTAAAGGTGCCAGCTTTGTGGCAGGTTGCGGTTTTCCCACAGTCTGGCACATATGACAAGTTTTACAAAACTGCACCACGTCCTTGGAAAGACCTGGCCAGTAAAAACGCCGACTTATATGTGATTTGGTCTTCTGGATCCCCACATGTCCCACTATAGGAACTTCATGCGCTATCCTTAATAGTTCCCGGCGACACTTTGGCAGTACCACTATCTGATGAACTATCGTCCATTCTTCGCCCGCAGGTCTGTGAGGAGATCTCCACTTCTTCATCAGAATCTCACTTTTAATTTAATAGCCTTCTGGAACTCCTTTAGCCTCAGCTATAACTGATTGTGCCACTTTATCTAACTCGGGATCAGTTTGCTGAGCCTTGATCAGAGAAGACTTATTAAACATTTCCTTCGAATTATCCAAATCCCTAAAGAAAGTTTCAGATATTTGACTATCTGACGGTGGTGCCAATTTTGCCTCTGACAATGAAACTTGTTTAGCCATTGCTTGGGTTACTACACATGAAGGAAAAATTCCTGGAACCTTTGCCTGCAACTGTTCTCTCTCTTTAACTTCTCTTGGTTTATCCGTGACTACTGGAGAAGCTGCTACTTTCACTCTGGCCAAATTATTCCCCAGGAGTAGGTCAACTCTGTCTACTGACAAACTTTGAACAATTCTTACAGTTACCGTTCCAAAGGTACGTGTATATACTCCCCGTCGATACCATTCACTAAAACCTTGGCATTCAGTGTGCTCTCTGGTGGAAATGTTATGCCTTTCCCCAGCAAAAGAGTTTGTGTGGCTCCTGTATCCCTTAGTATAGGTTTACCTGCCTCACTTGAGGGATAAGGAGTTACTTTTCCTTTTGACTGGAATTCCTTATAACTCTCAGGCGTCTTATTCACAATGCCTGCACTCACAGCGGTTTTTGCATTTAGCCTTACAGCTGCAGTCAGAGCGACAGCCTTGTCTGCTGTACTGTCAGTCAGAGCCCCTTTCTCTGCATTAGCTTTGTGTACCCTAATATGTCCCATGGGTTTTCCCTGCAATTTCCAGCACTTTGCATGAAGATGTCCAACCTTGTGACAATGGTAACACTTAGGCCTCACTTCTACCCTCAGAACCTTCCTTTCTGGCCTGAGGAGGAGATCCTTGGGCATTCCCAGCTGTCCCTACTTGTAGTTGGCTACTTGCCTGCCTTTCACTTTCCCACTTTCTATCCTTCTTGGGTTTGTTGGGGTGACGGACAAAGGGTTTGGGCTTATGCACAAGCTCATAATCATCAGCAATTTCCGCTGCCATTGAAACATTCTGGTTCTCTATGTGGTTTCTTACTAAGGGAGTGAATTTTTAAATTCTTACAGGAGAATTAGTTCCCTATGATTATCATATTCATCTTTAGTGCACATATCCAATAATCAAAATTAATTTGCTTTACCCTCTCAAATTCTACATAAGTCTGCCCGAACAATCTCTGGAGGTTCCGAACTTTCTGTCGGTAAGCATCAGGGACAAATTCATACGCAGCGAGAATAGCCCTTTTTGCCATCTCATAATCTGCAGAAGCCTTCTCAGAAACCATGAGCTCTACCCATTAACCTGCTTTGCATAAGTAGTGTCCAGCTTTCCTTTGACCACTTCATCTGTTTGGCTATCTTTTCAAAAGAAATTTTAAAATGCCTTTACGTCCCTTTCCTCAAACTTCGGGAGGGCTTGCACAAATTTAAACTGCTTTCCATTGGGTCCTGGGCTGTTGCCAGATCTTTCCTCACCAGTATTTTCCCTGGAGTCAAGTCTACCCCTTTGTCTTAGTTCCAGCTTTTTAAATTCAAATTCCCTTCCTTCTCTTTCTTGCCACTCTGCTAGCTCCCTTTGAAACTGTAGGTCAAGTTTTCTCATTTCTATTTCATTTTCAGTTCAAGCTGTCTCATCTGTAACCGAACTTTAGCTAATTCAACTGCACTACCTCTGGTTTGCTTTCCTCTTCTTGCAATTTCAAATGGTGTGCTACTACTGAAATTATGTCTGCTTTCTTAGCTCCTGGTTTTAACTCTAACATCAACAGTTCTGCCAAATCCTTTACTTTAACCTTAGTTAAGTTTTTCAAATCACTCAGGAATACATCCTCCTTCCCCAGAAAAGTCACAGCAAATGTTAATGTCATTCTGGTGGTGTAAACTTTACTCTATTGCACAAGAAACCTGGTTCTTTTTTTTTTCCTTTTCCAATTATTATTACCCACTTACAATTGTACGTCATCAGTGTTGGGTTTACCCCAAAAAGAAAGCCCCCAATTATATATGTTACAACCGAGGCGGGAGAAGTGCACTGTCTATTCCAGTTCCACTTCTCCACAGGTCACGATATATATTTGTACATTTTCCCTCTTACTTATACAGTCAATCATATACTCTATTTTTCCCAGAATAAAACAGTCTAACCAGGTTTCTTTAACAAACAACAAAGTTATTAGTTTATTATAAAACAAGTCTAAACTAGTAATGAAGTAAAGCATAAACACACAGATTTAAATTTTAAAGTCCCCTTTTTACCTTAGCTCCTCACGCTCACTGACAGACACACATACAAGCACTGGGTAACCGGAAAAATAAAAGGTTTTTTTTTACATTCAGAGCTCTGTTACAGACAAAAAAAAACACTTGGGCTGAGTATTTGCTCATATTGAAGAAAACAGCAGATAAGATACGTTGTGTTCCAAAACTGCCAAATAGTCTAACTTCCAAGTACATGTAGATAGATCACCGAGTTCTTTTACAACAGTTCTTTTCAGGTAGCGTTGAGAACCAGTCTAGCAGGCTTTTCCTCAAAGACAGATGAGATTAATTGACAGAGTGGATTACTCACGGTCTTTTAGTGACGCTGGAGGGTGAGCTGGGTTGTGGTCTTCTCTACTTCCTTTGTTTCTTCAGTGGTAGGCTAACTTTATCAGCTGCTCACTCCAGACTGCAAAACACACAGACACTACAACCAAAAGTCTGCAAGTTTTGTCTCTCTCAGGTGCGCGCTGCTGCTCCCTGGGCTTGTCCAATAAAAGGGGCTTCTCTGCCCACTTCTTCCCCTGTTACCAGTGTTTCTGTTCTATTTTTAAACTTGAGTTATGTGACAAAGGGAAGATGGTTTAACACTTCATTCAAAAGACCGCACCGATGACAGTGCAGCACTCGATCAGTGTTGTACTGGAGTGTTGGCCTGGAATTTGTCCTCAAGTCTCTGGAGTGGGACTTGAACCCACAATCTTCTGACTCAAGTAAGAATGCTACCCACTGAGTCATGGCTGACCCCGAAACCCATATTTTAAAATTCCAGTTACAGCCAAGAACAGCCTGCTAAGGCAAATTATTCCCTGGAGCACCTTTTCATGATTCCATTATTAACGTTGTGTTGTGCTGTATCTACATTGACTGAGACCTACTATTGCACAAGACATACCTGTAATAAATCACTCAGATCTTTCAGTGCAATTCATCAACAATTTTCAAGGCTACCAGTGATTTAAAAAAAAACAACCACACCTTAACTTGAAAGGACCTTAAATTGACCTGAACATTGTGAAACATTTATTTATCCTGCAGGTGTTAAAAGGAAGTATATGCTGAGTTGCCATACCCACCGACATAATTAAAAGCTTTGCAACGAGTCTGCGCCTGCAGTCCAGTGTGTGCATATGGCATGAATCACTGATTTTCTCAGATTTAACATTCACCATATAGAAAAAAAATCAAACATGCATAGTATATTTGGCACAGTTTTTAGGTTAGATAATTTCTCAGGTTCAGCATCACCAACCACTCGCATAAGTGGATCGCGTCGCTTGCACAATGCAGAGCCTGAACCTGCACAACATCAAAGTAGACAACGGGTGAGCCCTTACTTTGTACTCTAGCAATTTTAGCAATACAAGTCACTGAAAGTTAACATGCAGGCGCAGCAAGCAATTAGGAAACTTAATGGTATGTTAGCCTTTATCACAAGAGGAATTGCGTACAGGAGTAGCAAAGTCTTGCTTCAATTGTATAGAACCTTAGTTAGACTGCACCAAGAGTACTGTGTGCAGTTTTGGTCCCCTTACCTTAGGAAGGATATTATTGCCATAGAGGGAGCGCAGCAAAGGTTCACCAGACTTGTTCCCAGGATGGTGGGACTGTCCTATGAAGAGAGATTGGGGAAACTGGGCCTGTATTCTCTACAGTTTCGAAGAATGAGAGGTGATCTCATTGAAACCTACCAAATACTTAAAGGGATAGACAGGGTAGATGCAGGTAAGATGTTTCCCCTGGTTGGGGAGTGTAGAACCAGGGGATACAATTTCAAAATAAGGGAGAAGCCACTTAGGACAGAGATGAGGAGAAATTTCTTCACTCAGAGGGTTGTGAATCTTTGGAATTCTCTACCCCAGAGGGCTGTGGCAGCTCAGTCAGTAAGTATGCTTAAAGCAGAGATTGACAGATTTCTAAATACCAATGACAAAGGGATATGGGGATAGTGTGGGAAAAAGGCATTGAAGTGGATGATCAGCCATGATCGTATTGAATGGCGGAGCTGGCTCGATGGGCTGAATGGCCTATTCCTGCTCCTATGTTCCTAATTGGAAGGTATCATACACTGCCTTGTGCTTGACTTGTCCTTGAAGGGCAATATATACTGAGTAAAACTCAGGGTTCTAAATGAACTGAGTTGATTTAAATAAAACAGGTAGATGAACAGTATAAAGCATGAATTGTATGCTTCTATTCTAGGTGCATAAAATAATAAAGTCACTGCTTGCTTTCTCTCGTTACATGGATGCTAAAACAGAAGTTCTCTTTTTCCATGATAAAACATGCTGCAGTTTCAAACTGACCCTAACTTCTTCACTGGCCAGCACAAGCTTAAACCTTAAAATAAAAGCAAAATACTGCGGATTTTGGAAATCTGAAATAAAAACAAGAAATGCTGGAAATACTCAGCAGGTCTGGCAGCATCTGTGGAGAGAGAAGCAGAGTTAACATTTCAGGTCAGTGACCCTTCTTCAGAACTTAAACTTTTTCTGTTGGCTGGAAGGCTGATTGTTTACTGTAATTAGTATCTATTGAAATGCAAGCTCACATTTCCCTTATTGATATTAAACATATATCCTGTCTTTGATGATGCTTGCCATGTAATGTGAAACCTGTGGGGTGATTTTATCAAATTAGTACCTTAAATTAGCTATTATTGTCCCTAACAACTCAGAGCATATGAAAATGACTTGAAACCCTGTTGCATCTTCAAGCTTATGGCTCTTCCTTGTGAGAAATATCCCACGTGACTGTGGGTTTTTAACCCCTCACATGCTATTTCTAACAGGTTATAAATTCAACATCAGCATAAATACATTTTTATCATAATGCTTCACTGTTGCCACAAAATGAATCAGTCAGGTCTATGAAAATTGCTTTTCAAAGACCTTCCTGTAGCTTTATTGGCTCCAGCTTTATTGTGTTCCAAGACTGGGGCACCTCCAGGCCCTGAAGAATTTCCACCAGCAGTGTCTCCACAGGATACTCAAAGTCAAGTGGAAAGGCAGCATCCTCACTGAAGCCAATTCCTTTAGCATTGCTACCATGATTATGTGAAATCAGCTTCACTTGTCTGGATACTTAAGGATGGCACTCGATCTCAAGGAAGACAGAGAAAATATTTTAAGGACGCTCTGAAGGTCTCATTGAAAAGGGAACAAATTAATATCGGTGCATGGAAGGAACTTGCCACAAACCGTACCACGTGGCAGTCCCTCATCCAACAAGCTGCAACACAGTTGGAAACTGACCGCATAAACTCTGTTGCGGAGAAGCAATGAAAGCGGAAGGAGAGCGGAATCCTGAGAAATCTCCTTCCTCAAGGCAACTCTTGTCCTCTCAGCCAAAGACCTGTGACTCCAGGATTGGCCTGCTGAATCACCTGAGGACACACAAATCTTGAAGCTTGGCGGATGCCATCCTCGTTTCAGGGGACTGTCAAGAACTCTAAAAAAGTAGTTTGTGATGCAACAAGTACATAAAATCAACTACTCTCTAAAACACGGTTCACAAAATTCACCCATGTGATTTTCCAGATGCTTGGCTCACCCAAGCTCCACCCCCTCCTATTCTGGGTGCTAAAAGCCTTCCATTACGACATGCCAGTTCCTGTACCCTTCGCTCCCATTCAATCCTGGCACTGAATTCTAGTACAGTACATTTTGACTGCCATTTTATGATGGACTTTGGGTTTTAACAAAGGGAAACATAGATATTGAGGGCCTTCAGTACAGACCAGTGGAGTACACAAGGACCCACCTGCAAACTAGAGTATTCAAAATCAAAGGTCAATAGTTCTCTTAAAATTTCCACCCTGATGTCAAACGCAAACAAGTTGATAACAAATCTCAAAGGTCTGACAGGACAGAAAGCTTATGAATCAATAAGGAGATAGGAAATTATTACAAAGGAGTACAAAGACTATTAGTGGTCAAAGAACTGGAGGTGACAAAAAATATAGACCAACAGCGTAAAGGAAACTGTTGACAAAGTGAATATTAAGCAGTAAGATTATAATCAAGATGGCTATTTCATACGGGAACCAATACCATAACGACTATCAGCATTGCAGAGTCAATAAACCATCCACAATTAGGTTGAAACACTGATAAAATATTCAATGAAGGCATCATCAGCTTGACATTCAATCAAGAGACTTGGGCACAAAATTTTGGCTGATACTCCAGTGGAGTGCTGCACTGTCGGTGGTGTGTGATTGCCTTGAAGAGTGATGTCCCTTTAAGATCTTAGTATGCTAATGAGCTAAGTGCCCGGATCTGGCCATATGACGTGAAGCCAGAGTCACTCTGCACTTGTAACACCCAGAGTAAGGTTCTGTAAATAGTTTGTTCTGTATTGTATATAATACAATTATACAATATAATGCAATATGAAATGGGTGGAGTTCAGTTATGTTACATCAGACAATATAAAGAACTCATCATATGGTGGCAGTTGTGGTGAGAAGACAAAGTCTGAGATTGAAGATCACAGGTAAAATAGCTGTAAAAACTACCCTTCCTACAGCCACTGGAGAGAAAGTTCAACAGAAATACTGGCCCAAAAAGTGGAAAGAAGAAAGAAACTACCTCCAGCTGTAGAAGACAGAGCTCACAACGACAGGCTGCAAGTAAATCGGGTGAGTCATTGTGCCAACGGTCAAGGGATACTGGTTTAAAAAAAAACAAGCTTTGAAGTGCTTAAAAGATTGATATTTTTCGGAAGACTCCGTAAAAAAAAAACAGGGAAGACCCCACTCCTCTCCCAGGCTGATCAAGGTCGTAGCCATTACAGGAGGCTTCCAATTGCAAAAAGCATAGGAAAACCCCGATCACTGCAGAGTCTCTATTCACGCAGCCAAAGTTTAAAAAAATCATCAAACCACTTGAGCATGAAGAGCTTCCATTCACGCAGCCATAGCTATAGATATAAAAAACATTAAACCACTCAAGTGTGAAGAACATAAACAAACTCTAGTGAAAAAAATGAACCACCTATTGAACAGCTGTGTAAACAGACATGCTTAAGTGCTGCAAGCAAGATAAACACAGAACACTATCAAATACTTGCTCCTCTCAATCAAAGCAGTTAGTCTCAACAACAGAGCTTCTTAAAGGGGAAAACAGTGCAGAGTCATAGAACAAGTCTTAAAGTAAGTTTTAAGCAAAGAACAGCAGAAAGATGGATACCAAAAAGTTCCCAGCATAGACTGGAGGGCCATTGATATCCTATCTGAGTTCAAACCTTTTAAACAGAGAATGCAGTTATGCTTCACAGATCAAGTTATTGTAGAACCAGAGAAGCAGACTGTAAAAATACTAATAGCAGTTGGAAATGAGGGATCATAAAGAATCAATGCCTCTATCCTATCTGAAGATGAACAGAAAGATCCCACAAAGATATGGAAAGTGCTAGATGATCAGCTCCAATTAAGAGTGAATTTTCAAATTCAGTGCCTGGAATTGATGTCCTACAGGCAACAGCAATAGGAATCAGAAGATCAGTTCATCAGCAGATGCTGTAGTATGGGAAACAAATGCGATTTTTCAGAAACTGAGCTGTCGGATCAAATAATGGAGTTGGCGATTGTATCAACACCCATTGAAGCATTTCAGAATGACCTCTTGGGGGAAAAAGACAGGTCACAGCATTGATGAGCTGCTAGAAGATGGCAGGAAATATGAAGCCATTTGTAGCTGGATAACAGCACCTGCAAGCACTAGGTACAGCCAATAGTATTGGCACGATAACTAGGTTAAAAAGAGCAAGCAAGCTGTGTAAGTGTGGTTTGTCCCACTCACCGCGAAGTTGTCCTGCATTTCAAGAACTGTGCAAGGCGTGCAGTGCAGAGGACACTGGGCCCCGTTTATGCAGGAAATCTAGCTCCAAAGATACAGCCAGAAGTCACAGTAGGACACAAGCAAACAGAAGACGGGGTAGCAACAGGGCAACAGCAGCAAGAAGAGCTCCAGAGACCTGCATCAAAGCAAGCTGATACACAAATTCCACAGCAAAACAGACCTGAGACAAAACACAGAGAGATGTAATTCTCAGTGAGAAGACAAACAGGTGTTTCACATTGCGAACCTAACACATCATGTTGATGAAGTCAAACAACTGGAAGCTTTAGTTACTTTTATCATGGGCTGAATTTTACCAGCCTCTTGACATCGGGGGTCATGGCAGAGGTGGGGGGGGGGGTCGTAAAGTACATGTGGGAGCGGCCTGCCACGACTCCTGATGCCGAGAAGGCCCCGCCGCATATTACCAGAGGCGGCAAGGCCTAGCTGTGCCCTCACCCCCCCACCCCATCATCAAGTGGCGGGGTCTTCATTTCAATATTAAAATGCATTAAAATAAATGTTAATGAACTTACCTGGACCGGGCGGCCGTCCCACAGTGATATTACAGGCGCCAACCGCAACTTGCAGGCTGAGTTCCAAGGCGAGGGAGGGGAGAGGAGTGCAGATTTCAGGGCGGGAGTGGAGGGGGAGCAGGGAAAACACTTTCTATTGGCTGTGGGTACGGTGGGGAGGGTTTGAAGGGCAAATGTTACGAGGTTGGGGCGGGTGGAAGATCCTGATGGTCATAGAGTTTATTCAGGGTCGGTGGCCCTAAAACAAGCATTTGGTGGGGGGGGGGTGGCAGGTTGAAAGTGCCTCCAGGTTGTAATACAATTTTAATAACAAATGGACACAAATTCCCCTTTACAATTTCATGTAAGGGCTTGAAGCCCTTTAAAAATGGCGCAGCCTGTGTGGCGGCCGCCCTCTTTACGTCATTGGGGACGACAGTTCTGCCCCCTCCATTTAAATGAGCCCCCACGCAAAATATCACAGGGGCTCAGTGGCGGCGATTCCGTGTTGGAAGTCTGCCGACTTCAAAGCTCGCCACCGTCAAGTACGGCGCGCTAATAAAATTCAGCCCCATGTGCCCCAAGAAAGCTGGCAAACATTCATTCAGGGTTAAAATTGACACCGGCACTACTGCAAATATCCTACCAGTGCAAATCCTGAAGGATATGTCCCGGAGTCATTGGAAATCAATGATACAACAGACAAATGTAAAGTTATCTGCATACAATGCGTCAACCATCCCTTGCAGTGGCACACTAACAATGCAATGCAGATATGGCAAGTAGCATGGAACCCACAAATATTCTACCTGGTAGACATGGGAGGACCAGCAGTGGCAGAATTACCAGTGTGTAAGGACCTCAATATCATAACTATCCACGAGGTCACCAAGGTACCAATTACAGCAGAAGAGACCAAGGGTAGGCGCATTAAGTCACAGTCCCTCCAGGGTCGCAGTGTCTGGTTTGGAAAGTATCAGCCCCTTCTCAGAGATGCCACACCAAGAGAATGAAGATCCAAACTCAGATGGTGAAAGTTCTTTGTCAACAGGCAGTGTTTCCATACGCTCCAGTGATTAAGAAGAGATTGACATGGTTACTACTGAGAAGCAAAGGCTGGCAGTGGGGAGCATTGCCAAGGGGAAATCTCCAATGACTGGAACCCACTCACAGACTCTGGCCGGCATCAAATGATTCAATCTGGAAATCCAGCAACAGCACAACAATGCCACACCGTCACCTCTGCTCTCTAGAGCTCCGCCAGCACCACAACGAGCCACAAGAGACAGGTAGCTCCATGAGGCCAAGTCTTCACCCCCAACAAGTCCTCAACCTTCAGCCCAAGACCTTCAGATGCAGAGGATGAGGAGAAGCGAAGGACACTCAATATCCTGAAGAGGCAGAGGAGGAATGAGTTTAAGCATTGTCTGTTGGCTCTTTGAGATGAGGTGCCGGAACTTTCCAAGAATAACAGGACCTCAAAAGCGGTCATCCTGAGAAAAGCAACAGAGTATATTAGCAGGCTGAAGACAGAGTAACAGAAACTGAATGCAGAGAGGGAGAAACTTCAGAAAAAATACCAACAGATGAGACGCAAATTCCCCAAGCAAGAATTGTCGAACCACCGAAACGATCTATGGACTTTTAAGCCTCTGTACTTGTAAAGTTCATAATCTCTATACCTGTAAGTAATTTTAATGTTATCTAATGTTTTGTGTTTTTTGACTTGTAGCATACAGACTTATCTTTGGAAAGAAAAGAAATGCTGTATGATTGCCTTTCAGAGTGATGTCCCTTTAAGATCCTAGTATGCTAATAAGCTAAGTACCAGGATATTGTCATGTGACTCGAAGCCAGTCACTGTCCAACTGTGACACCCAGAGTAAGGTTCTGTAAATAGTTTGCTCTGTACTGTATATAATAGGTTAACTGTCATAAACCTGCTTGAGATCTTCAGCAAACTGGATTCCACACATCTCATTTGCATTACATCAAAAAACATAAAGAACTCATTATAGTCGGAGCTGACATCGTTCGGCTGATACGTTAATCTGAGGCCCTGGCTGCCTTCTCAAATAGACGCCAAAAAAATCCCACAGCACTATTTCAAAGAAGAGCAGGGGAGTTCTCCCTGCTGTCCTGGCCAATATTTATCCCACATGCAGCATCACTGAAAAGAAATCAGATTATCTGGACTTTATCACATTGCTGTTTGTGGTTCCCTGCTGCGCGCAAATTGGCTGCTGCACTTCCTACATTACAGCAGTGCCGTCACTTCAAAAGTATGTCATTAGCCCTAAAGCACTTTGCGATGTCCTGAGGTCACTATTGAATGCAAACTTTTTTTCTTAAATATCCTGGAACTCTCTACCTAACTCCATATTAGGAGCACCATCAGCACAAGGAGTGCAACAGTTCAAGACCCACCAAAACCTTCTCAAGGTAATTAGGGCATAGCTGTAATTACTACAGTGACAATATCACCCATATTCCAATTTTTTTTTTTTTTTTTTTACAGATTTTATGAATAAAGTATATTTTGGAAATTTAAAAAAAAATCCCAAGAACAAATAAATAAATCACAATTGTACTAACAGGAAAGACCACTCAGGTTAAAGAGAAATCTTACCATAGAGGGTAATTCAAAGCGCCAGTTCAGAGTTCAGGATCTCAGCACATAATCTGGACTAAGTTCAATACTGAGGGAGTCCTGCTGGTCAGAGTTGCTATCCTTCCATTGACCTGTTGAGCTGTGGCTGCCCGCTGCCTCTTCAAGGGGTTAGGTGACTGTCGTAGACCCACTGCACCATTTGAAGAGGAACAGGGATTCTTCTTGTTCCCTGCTTTGACAAAATTTAGCATTGTTTGTTAATTTTGAACTATGTTCTGAGTAGCTGGATCTCTTCTATTTGTGTGTAACTATGTGTATCTGAGAATGAACAGAAAAACAGGGAAAGATGGAGAATCCTGTACCATTTTAAGTAAGGAGAGAAGTTCGAGGTAACAAGTGCTGAATTTAGACATGGCTGACCCCTTCAGTAACCATACATTCTGTACCAGCATTTGGTGAAACAAAAAAGATGAACCATTAGTTATCTTTAGTTTTAGGATTTAGCAATAAAACCCACCATCTAGCCCAATTGGATAATTGTAACTGAGGGCCTTTAGATTGTTTCTCTCTGAAAGGTATAATAAATTGTATTCATTTTGTTCAAGGCGTTGTATCTTCCTTCTCTAAATGTGCAAGAGTTGTAAAAGGCAGGTTATTTTATATGATTTTTTGGTTTTCAGAGTAAATGGCCATTTTCTATCACTCTGCTTATTCAATTAATTGTCTTGTCCAACCCAATGAAATCAATGTTTGCGAATAAAAGTTTGTCTTAGCCAAAACTAGGTAACTCCTCTACCTGACTGAGGTAGAGAGAATGCATAAGGAAAGAGAAGATAAATAATGTAGGAATACCATACACAAAACTAACTAAAAGCAAACAAATTTGTCTTGGGAAACTAAGGTGCTTATATTTCTGTGACACTGACCAACATCCTTTATCAATGAACATCCCCAGGAACAAGGGGGAGATCGTGTCTAACAAACTTGATTGAATTTTTCGAGGCGGTGATGTGTAGATGAAGGTAAAGCAGTTGATGTCGTCTACATGGACTTCAGTAAGGCTTTTGATAAGATCCCGCATGGGAGATTGGTTAAGAAGGTAAGAGCCCATGGGATCCAGGGCAATTTGGATGCAAAATTGGCTTAGTGGCAGGAGGCAGAGGGTAATGGTCAAGGTTTGTTTTTGCGAGTGGAATCCTGTGACCAGTGGTGTACCGCAGGGCTCGGTGCTGGGACCCTTGCTGTTTGTAGTATACATTAATGATTTAGACGTGAATATAGAAGGTATGATCAGTAAGTTCACAGACAACATGAAAATTGGTGGTGTCGTAAATAGTGAGGAGGAAAGCCTTAGATTACAGGATGATATGGATGGGTTGGTAAGATGGGCGGAGCAGTGGCAAATGAAATTTAATCCTGAGAAGTGTGAGGTGATGCATTTTCCGTGGACTAACATGGCAAGGGAATATACAATGAATGGTAGGACCCTTGGAAGTACAGAGGGACCTTGGTGTACTTGTCCATAGATCACTGAAGGCAGCAGTACAGGTAGATAAGGTGGTTAGGAAGGCATATGGGATGCTTGCCTTTACTAGCCAAGGCATAGAATACCAGAGCAGGGAGGTTATGATGGAGCTGTATAAAACACTAGTTAGGCCACACCTGGAGTACTGTGTACAGTTCTGGTCACCACACTATAGGAAGGATGTGATTACACTGGAGATGTTGCAGAGGAGATTCACCAGGATGTTGCCTGGGCTGGAGCATTTCAGCTATGAAGAGAGACTGAAAAGGCTAGGGTTGTTTTCCTTAGAGCAGAGAAGGCTGAGGGGAGATAGGATTGAGGTATACAAAATTATGAGGGGCATTGATAGGTTAGTTAGGAAGAAACTTCTTCCCTTGGCGGAGGGGTCAATAACCAGGGGGCATAGATTTAAGGTAAGGAGCAGGAGGTTTAGAGGGGATTTGAGGGAAAAAAATTTTCACCCAGAGGGTGGTTGGAATCTGGAACGCACTGCCTGAAGAGGTGGTAGAGGCAGGAATCCCTACAGCATTTGGGAAGTATTTTGATGAGCACTTGAAACGCCATAGCATACAAGGCTACGGGCCAAGTGCTGGAAAATGGGATTAGAATTGTTAGGTGCTTGATGGCCGGCACAGACAGGATAGGCCGAAGGGCCTGTTTCTGTGCTGTGTAACTCTATGACTCTAGGTCAACTGGTGATTCCTCTTATTGTTTGTGGGATCTTTCTACTTGCAAAATGATTGCTGTTTGAAATGTGGCAAGTGATGGCAAAGAAATTCATTGTATCAGTGATGTGCTCTATTTATGTGAGTCTTTCTTTCAATATATGAGATACAATGGGGGTGGGACCAAGTTCACCTAGGTTTTGAATACTGAGGGTAGAAAGACAAGCCCATCACATACAAAGCTGACAGACAGGAAAAGACTAGCTATTCCATTAAGCTTGCCCCATACCATGTTGGCCAAATCATCATGACTAAACACCTACCTTCCTCCGAGCCATATCATCTCCTGGGAGAGGCAAAAAAGAAAAAAATCCAGGTTCGGTAAGGGAAAAAATACTGGGGAGGGGACACCATTAAAAAGTGCATCAACCCAATCTCATTTACATGGTTAATAATTTAATTTCTACCATTACAAAGATGTTGTCAGACCAGTTGTTTGGGATAATAAGAGCCAGGTAGGGAAGCACAGTGATATAGATGGAGGAAACATTACCTCAGTAATGCTGGAATATTTGAAAGCCATGACAAGTCCCGTTATCATATGCATGAAGAAAGGTCAAACTTGTCACTGAAAATTAGAACAAATCTCATAGGGGAATGTTACATCCTATTAGGAATGAGATAAAACAACTAAGTCAGAGAGGTTAAATGAGGATTTTGAGGTCAAACTATTCTTCCTTTAGATGGCTGTAGATGGACTTGACTCACCAAGCAATCAGTGCCTACAAACTGGAAGCTAATAAGGGCACAATTTTATTGCAAATTCTTGAAGAGTCAAAGATAAACTTATCAAAGATAATAATTACTGGCAAAAAACAATTAGTGGAGATAAAGTCTTGAAAAAATAAAACAGCAGCGGGGATGTGCAGCTGTATTCAGGGATGTACTTGATGTTTCCATGTATCCCTCAAATTGATGTTGGCTGGATTTTATACATTGAAAACCAGAGCTCTGGAGCAGTGTTAACACAAGATCTCGGGTTCCTGAAGTCAGCCAATCTAAGCAAACATACCACTTGATGCTGAAATTTTACAGTTCACGATTTGTGGGCTTAAGCAAGACCCCAACTGATGAATATGAGTTCAACAACAACTTGCATTTATAAAGTGCCTTTAATGTGATAAAATGCCCCAAGGTGCTTTACAAAATTTGACACTGTAATGTAGTGTAGTGGTCACTTCATCTTTAAGAAATCATACCTTTAATAGACATGAAAGGATAAAACTTCTCATGAAAGCCTTACAAACACAGAAGCATGATGATTGGAAACACCCTGATGTAAAAGTATACCAATCATGCAAGGATGAGCTCATAGCACATGACAGACTCATATTCAGAGGCAACAAACTTGTCCTTCCTACATATTTAAGAAAAGCAATTGAGATTGCGCATGCAATGCATCAAGGAATTCTAAAGACAAAAGGCCTTCTGCAAGAGAAGATATGGTTCCCTGGAATTGACAAAATGGTAGAAGCAGTAAAAGGATGCATACCATGCCAAGCAACCACGAATGAAGGTACAACCCACTGAAGATGACACCCTTGCCCATGAGGCCCTGGAAGCAAGTGTCATTTGATTTTTTTGGACCTTTTCCCTCTGGTGAATCATAATAAATGACTACAGCAGATATCCAGAGGTAGAAATAGTGACATCAACATCTGAAAGAGTAACTCTACCCAAATTCAATGCCATCATCGCAAGACTACAGACCCAGTAAGAAGACAAGGGGCTGCCATTTTATAGTCATGAATTTGCAAAATTTGCTATCCATTTAGGATTCACCCATCAAAGAATCAGACTCTACGGCCAAGAGCGAATGGAAAAGTAAAACATTTTAAGCGCACCCTAATGAAAACCATACAAACAGCTCGCACTGAAGAGCTGGAAACAACTCTTTAGATTTCTAAAAGCCTAAGGGGCAACCCCTCATTTGACCACAACTATATTTATTTTTTTATTTATTTAGCGATACAGCACTGAAACAGGCCCTTCGGCCCACCGAGTCTGTGCCGACCAAGAACCACCCATTTATACTAAGCCTACAGTAATCCCATATCCCCTACCTACACTAGGGGCAATTTACAATGGCCAATTTACCTATCACCTGCAAGTCTTTGGCTGTGGGAGGAAACCGGAGCACCCGGCGGAAACCCACGCGGTCACAGGGAGAACTTGCAAACTCCGCACAGGCAGTACCCAGAATTGAACCCGGGTCCCTGGAGCTATGAGGCTGCAGTGCTAACCACTGTGCCGCCCACCACGCTTTGTTCTGAACAGAAGACAAAGTGCAAACTGTCAAAATTCACACCTACTCAACCCTACACGCACTCAACAGAAAGCTTAAATGATCGAGATAAGAGCCAAAAACAGAGGATAAAGATGCATGCAGATGACAGATGCACGCAAAAGATAGTGAGATAAAAGGAGACAAAGTCCTGGTTTGGCAAGAGAAAACGTTGAAAATGAGCTCATCATTTGACCTAAGAGTGCTTAAGGTAGTTCAGAGAAAAGGCTACATGAACATAGTGAAGAGAGGAAACTACATTGTGAAGAGAAATGCACCCTTCTTCAAAAAAGGCAATGCCAGAACAATTCCGGAAGAAAATGACGAAGATGACTTTGATGATGTCGCGTCTGCAAAAGCTCAAGAAGCAGTTCAGCCAAATCAAGCACAGCCGAGATCCACAGAGATCACTGAGACCTCATTAATTACCTGTTCGATTTGAAGACTATGTCATGCATCGATGATACAGGGAGCCAGGTGAAAAAAAAGTCTGGTATTGAGGGTGATGTGCCTGAAACCTATCCCCTCAAAGTTTTCAAAAGTCAATCCGACCGAGTTTTGTTTAATGTAATTTTGCAATTGTTAATATTTAAAGAAAAGGGGAACACTTTAAATTTAAAAGGGGGTAATAATGTAGTGGCGAATTCACCTTTAAGAAACTGTACTTTTAAGAGACCAGGACACTGATGTGACTGATGGCATCAGCATACTTATATGAGGAGACACCATTTTGAGAGGCACAAACTGAGCACATGGCTTGCAGAGAACAGATACGCGGACCAGCGAGGAGAAGACCTGGACCTGAGATCATGCAATGTAGCTAAGTAAGACAATAAGTAGTGTTTGCGTTGAATCCGAATATAAAGTCTGTGGTTATCATTTAATGAAGACTTAAGAACACAGCACAACATTACGGACACCAAGTCACATAAGTAGATATTAGGCCAGATGACCAAAAAGCATGGTCATTAAGGTAGGTCTTAAACTGCATCCTAGAAGAGGAAAGAGAGTGAGATAGAAGAGTGGTTTAGGGAGGGAATTACAGACCTTGGGGCCTAGGTGGACTGATTAAAATCAGGAATGCTCAAAAGGCCAGAATTGGCAGAGCACAGAGATCTCAGGAGGTTGTAAGTCTGGAGGAAATCAGAGATAGAGGGAGCAAAGCCATGGATGGATTTGAAAATAAGGATGAGAATTTTAAAATCAAGGCATTGCTTAAGCAGGAGCTAATGTTGGTCAGTGAGCAAAGGGGTGATGGTTATATAGGAGAAAGAGTTCCTACTGAATATATATTTTTACATATCTTACCACTGCTACTGAATACTGGCATACTTTTTCAGATTTTGTAGAGAGAGGTTTTTTATATATAGTAAACCTCTCTTATATTTGTCAGTTCCGAAGAAGGGTCACTGACCCGAAACGTTAACTCTGCTTCTCTTTTCACAGATGCTGCCAGACCTGCTGAGCGGTTCCAGCATTTCTTGTTTGTATTTCAGATTTCGAGCATCCGCAGTATTTTGCTTTTATTACTCTCTTATAAAGGTCCTCTGATAGTTCACCTCTGATGACAATATTACTAATGCAGATTTGAAAGATAGAAACAAATGTTTCTCAACAGTTCTAATAGGATTAAAAAACAACAGTTCAGAAAATGCTTGAATTCTGTTTTGTTATTTGGAAAATAAATTTTTCCTTCGCTGACTATACAGGTTAGATCGTTGCATTTCCTGTGCCTCTATTTCAGAACAAGGTCTCCTGTATGTGAAAGCTAAAGTTAGGTATGCAAAAGCCACCAAATGTTGCAGTTAATAATTGAGTAAAATTCAAATATTTTAATGTCAAAATCAACCCAGGTAAAATCTGTACAACTGACAGGATATTTTATTTCAGGTGCAAACCGACAGCTGCAACAGTGGCACAGGCAAGATGATCCGAATAGCCTCCTTCTGTGCTGCATATATTCTATCAACACAAGAATGTTGGATTCTTGACTGGAAGAGAGGGCTGAAAATCCCAGTTTGAAACCCTAGAGGGCACATTCGCTCACCTTGGCTGGGTGGTCTGGGATGCCCTGGTAAAACAGTGAACACCAATGGAGGCCATCTTGACAGAGAAATGGAGGGGTATAGCTCATATGCTGCAATTTACCACGAAGGTCAGGCTTTCTAAGAAAATGCACAAAATACTAGTGATTGAACACAATTTATTTTTGCTTGAATAATCAACTGGATCATTCAGTGGAATTTTGTTGTTTTCATACATAGTTATAAGAGCTATCTTCAGTGACTGCTTAATGGTTTCATATGAATATAATCAACAAAGGAGAGTAATCCACCAAACTCAAATGTAGAACGCCCTTTTAACCACAGCAGGCCTTATCAACCTATTATTACACTGCTAAAAAAGATTACAGATGATCGGCTTATGGAAAGACTTCTACATCTTATCGCCAGTACACATAATACAGTAATAATTTTACACCGTGTTGCCAGTCTACAAGCATGTACACCTCATCATCTCAACTCGGTTTTTCAATACTGTGCCTGCAAGAGAATTAGTTCAACTATTGAATTGCAAGCATAAACCCCTCTAGAAGCAAGAATTTGAGAAACACTTCCCCTTTGCATAATGTATGGCATCTTCTAAGATCATTTAATCATTTAAAAAAATTAGCAAGAAAAATAAACGGTATTGTGTGATAAACCCTGTGTTAAATTTCAACACTGTTGTCTGCAAACTCAGGGGAAACAAAGATTAATTAAAATGAGGGACACATGCATCAGAATATTGGTATTCTGAAGAAACTTCATTTTTAGAATACTTTTTTCACTAGAATTACACATTTTCTTCTCAATGTTTGTGAAAATCATTTTAAACTCTGCAGTGTAGTCTGAAAGAAAGCTATCTCAGTTAAAATGAAGCCAGCGTTTTTGCATATACAAAGATTATACCTTTTCTATTAATTGTACAAGAAATTGTGGAGTCACACTCAAAACACTTTAAGTAGGTGGAATCAACTTCTAAAGCGTGAATCGAACACTAAAACAGTTGAAGTGCTCTGTTAGTGCGTTTGCGTTGCTTCCAAAAACGGCACCTGATCAGAATTTTTTTTTTTTACAGAGTTCTTTATGTACAGCAAAACCATTTATGATTTTTTTTTTGTTGTGTTTTTATCTTTTTTTAAATAAGCAAGTAGATTTTTTTTAATACCCTGAAACCATGGGTTCAAGAAAATTATAAGGCTAGATGCTGTGTGTAATCAGTGATTTGTACACTCGTTGCTGGAACTTCAACACGTTATGATCTGCTGTGAACATCCTCGGTCACAGGAAAGGTATCAAAGGCGCAAAATAAAAAACACTGTCGGATGACACAGCTCGGTTTGAAAAGTTGCCCATACCGTTGGCGCCCGTGGAACCTGGCACACGCCAATCGTACTCTCTTCAGATCAACGAATGAAAGTGATTTAACCATGCGGTTTTAAAGTTGCTCATGCTAAATTAAAATATCCTCTTGTATCTAAACCATGCTTTAATATGTGAAAGCAGCAGGCACACACTTCATCTGCAGTCAGCTCCTCCTCTGCACCAGTCATTTCCTTCTGAACACTGGCAGTAGTAAAATGTGTTCCTGTAAAAGAAAGACATGTGCATTTATATCATCCTTCCACATGTCAAGATGTCCCAAAGCGTCTTACAGCCAATTAAGTGCTTTTGAAGTGTGGACACTGCTTTAATGTAGGAATCATAGTAGCCAATTTGCGTACAGCAAGGTCCCACAAACAGGAATGACCAGATCATCTGTTTTAATGATGCTGTTTGAAGCATAAATATTGGTCAAGGACACTGGGGAGAACTCCCCTGCTTTTCTTCAAAATAGTCCACTTTAAAGAGTAGAGAGCCTCGGTTTAACGTCTCATCCAAAAGACAGTATTCTCTATCAGGGCAGCACTCCCTCAGTACTGCACTGGAGTATCAGCCTGGATTATGTACTCAACTCTCTGGAGCGGAGCATGAACCCATGACCTTCTGACTCAGAGGTGAGAGTACTACCACTGAGCCACAGCTGATAACTAAAGTCAGAAGCACCCAGCAGATTAATTACAGTACTCCTGAAGACATCATAGAAACTGCATCACACTGGATTTCCAACAATTTGCATTAGAGGAACTGTATTTTTTATTCTCATATAATGGCATTATCACATAGTCTCATTCTGCAAGAGGGAAACCATTCCATAATCTTTATTTATCTTTACAATATCTCTAGACTGACTCATTTAGGGAGCTGCTCCCCTTGAGTTGTATCTAGGGTTATGGGGAGTGGTATTAAAACTTGTATATGGTACCTAAATAAGGGAACATTCTAAATGATGGCGGTCCAAAGAAAACTGCAAGGAGATAGTGATAAGGTGGGGAAAAAAGTGGCAGATGCAATTCTATGTCACGACATGTGAAGTGGTACATTTTGGATTAAAAAAGTACCAATTAAGCTTTAAATTGGGGAGGAGCACAGAGATGGTGGTTGTGGGGGGGGGGGGGGGGTTGCTTCAGAACACAAGACATTAACAGCAACACTTCAAGTGAATGAGGCCATAATAAATCTCAAATTTTATAGTCTATATCACTTGGCACAAAGTTGAGATGCAATCAACACCTCAGGAAGACCACACTGTAGGAAGGAAGTCGGTAAAGGTAATGTCATTGAACATCGAGGGGAGATGATTAGATTTTCTCTTTTTTGAGATGGTCACTGCCTGGCACTTTTGTGGTACGAATGCTACTTGCCACTTATCAGCCCAAGCCTGGATGTTGTCCAGGACTTGCTGCATCTGAACACAGGCTGCTTCATTATCTGAGGAGTCATGAATGATGCTGAACATTGTGCAATCATCAGCGAACATCCCCACTTCTGACCTTATGTTGGAGGGAAGATCTTTGATGAAGCAGCTGAAGATGGTTGGGCCTAGGACACTACCCTGAGGAACTCCTGCAGTGATGTCCTGGGACTGAGATGATTGACCTCCAACAACCACAACCATCTTCCTTTGTGTTAGGTAGGACTCCAGCCAGTGGAGAGTTTTCCCCAATTCCCACTGACACGTTTTGCCAGGGCTACTTGATGTCATACTTGGCCAAATGCTGCCTTGATGTCAAGGGCAGTCACTCTCACCTCACGAGTTCAGCTGTTTTGATAGCACTGTCAACGACCCATTCCATCACTTTGCTGATGATCAAGAGTAAACGGATAAGGCAGTAACTGGCCAGCTTAGATTTGTCTTGCTTTTTGTGTACAGGGCATAATTGGGCAATTTTCCACATTGCCGGGTCGATGCTAGTGTTGTAGCTGTACTGGAACAGTTTGGCTAGGGTCACGTCTAGTTCTGGAGCACAAGTCTTCAGTATTATTGCTGTAATGTTGTCAGATCCCATAGCCTTTGCAGTATCCAGTGCTTTCAGTCGTTTCTTGATATCACATGATTGGCTGAAGACTGGAATCTGTGATGCTGGGGACCTCAGGCATAGATGGCATAGATGGATCATCCACTCGGCACTTCTGGCTGAAGATCAATGCAAATGCTTCAGCCTTGTCTTTTGCACTGATGTGCTGGGCTCCCCCATCGTTGAGGATGGGGATCTTTGTGGCGCCACCTCCTCCTGTTAGTTGTTTAATTGTACACCACCATTCACGACTGGATATGGCAGGACAGCAGAGCTTAGGTCTGATCCATTGGCTGTGGGATCACTTAGCTCTGTCGCATGCTGCTTCCGCTGTTTGGCATGCAGATAGTCCTGTGTTGTAGCTTCACCTGGCTGACACCTCATTTTTCAGTATGCCTGGTGCTGCTCCTGGCATGCCCTCCGACACTCTTTATTGAACCAGGGTTGGTTTCCTGGCTTGATGGTAATGGTAGAGAGGGGGATATGCCGGGCCATGAGGTTACAGATTGTGGTTGGATACAATTCTGCTGCTGCTGATGGCCCACAGTACCTCATGGATGCCCAGTTTTTCATTTTCATCTATCCCATTTAGCACGGTGGTAGTGCCACACAACACAATGGAGGGTATCCTCAATGTGAAGACGTGACTTGGTCTCCACAAGGACTGTGTGGTGGTCACTCCTACCAATACTGTCATCGACAGATGCATCTGTGACAGGTAGATTGGTGAGGACGAGGTCAGGTAGGTTTTTCCCTCTTGTTGGTTCCCTCACCACCTGCTTCAGACCCAGTCTAGCATGCTTTAGGACTCGGCCAGCTTGGTCAGCAGTGGTGCTACTGAGCCACTCTAGGTGATGGACATTGAAGTTCAGAGTACATTTTGTGTCCTTGCTACCCTCAGTGCTTCTTCCAAGTGGCGTTCAACATGGAGAAGCATTGATTCATCAGCCAAGGGGGGTGCGGTCGATGGTAATCAGCAGGATGTTTCCTTGCCCATGTTTGACCTGATGCCATGAGACTTCATGGGGTCCAGAGTCAATGTTGAGGACTCCCAGGGCAACGCCCTCCAGATGTATAACACTGTGCTACCACCTCTGGTGGGACAGGACATACCCAGGGATGGTGGTGTCAGGGACATTGTCTGTAAGGTATGATTCCATGAGTTTGACTATGTCAGGCTGTTGCTTGACTAGTCTATGGAACAACTCTCCCAACTTTGGCACAAGCCCCCAGAGGTTAGTAAGGAGGATTTTGCAGGTCGACAGGGCTGGGTTTGCCGTTGTCATTTCCAGAGTCTCGATTGATGCCGGGTGGTCCGTCCGGTTTCACTCCTTTTCTTAGACTTCGTAGTGGTTTGATGCACCATTTCAGAGTAAACCACATTGCTGTGGGTCTGGAGTCACGGGTAGGCCAGACCAGGTAAGAAAGGTGGATTTCCCTCCCTAAAGGGCATTAGTGAACCAGATGGGTTTTTACAACAATCAACAATGGTTTCATGGTCACCACTGGACTAGCTTTTAATTCCAAATTTATTAATTGAATTCAAATTCACCATCCGCCGTGGTGGGATTCGAACCCTGGATAACTTGTCCATTGACATTATCACTACGCCACTGCCTTCCCATAATGCTGATGCAAAGAACCAATCTATGTGCTCTCATTTGATGGCACAACTTTCTTCTTCCCCATATAGTACAGCTAATTATGAAATTCTTACAGTGTAATATGAGGAATTACTTCCAATTAAGTGGTTAGAATAAGATTATTAAATCAACTGGATTCAAATCCTCTGATTGAAAACATCATTGTTTTGTTAATTTATAAGCTTTATATGCACTTTTAGAATGGTTCACATTGTCCACTATTTGGCAGCCCTGTGACCTACACTGATCATACACTGTTAAAAAAAGAGTTGCCCCATTTAATGTCGTCTCTATACAATGAGCAATTTTGTTGAATGCCACATCGACTTCTGAAGCCAGCAACTGTACATTTGCATTCTTTTCCACTGGTAAATGTAAAACAGCTTTATACAAAATCTAAACGGTAGGTGGCATCTTCATACTGTTACTTGTCCAGGATTACTGTACCTGTACCTCTATCTTGGCTCTTCGCGGACAATTAATGAGTCTTCTTGTCAAACTGTCTAGTTGTCTCCTTTTTCACTCTGGTAACTTTATATCCTTCAACCTGCAAAGGCAAAAGAAATAGCTGTTTGTTCTTTGAGTCAGTAACCGAATAATCCGATAAGCTAAAATAGTCACACTGCTCTTTCAGAAGAAATCTTTGCCTTAAACCATTAAAATGTGTTAGGCTGATGAGTGAATACTGATTTAATAGTTTTTAAAAAGATGTTGACATAATTTATGCCCCAAACAGGTCACATAGGTGGCAAGAGAAGGTCCTGCAAGAAAAGTCAAGTCATTGGCTAATCAGTGCCACAGAGAAAGCTCAGTGACAGGGAAAACAGCAAAGGCCAAAGAGTGTTAGAAGCACTGCAACACATGGAAATCTGAATCAAGGCATCCATAGTTATCAGGTCCAGCTTTACTCCTGCAAATTTTAAATTCAGATATTACCATGAATGGTGTGTTTAAAAGAAAAGTGAGTAGGTGACTTGTCAGCCTGTATAAAGAATGATTCAATTATCTACACGTCAATGTTCGTGAGAAAATTCCCAACTTTTTGAAGAATACCAGCTGATTTAAGCACAAAATCCAAATTAAGACCAGGATGTGTAGTTGTGGTGCTGGAAATCAATCGAACAGTAATTATAAAAATGTCGACTAGCTCATGTGCAAAATATAACATGTTGAAGATTTAAGCTGAAGCCAGGCACGCTTTGCTAATCTTGATTTAGATGGCAGAAGCAGGTACATCACGAGACAGATCAAGCTGAGGCTGTCATTACAAGAAGCACTTTTAGTCTCAGAACATCTCAGCAAACAGTCCACTGCAATCAGTATGAAAATAATTTCACACACAGCAGAATTAACAATTAGCTGCAAGACACTTACAGGACCAGTTCCCAAAATAATACAACCGCATACCCCGACAACCAAATTTTTCAGGTGAAGGAATAATTTGCAAAAAATATAAGGCACGGGACATGGGTTTTATTCTCCATGGACACAGTTATAAGAATATAAAACCTGCATTAACTAGAATTCTTTTCTCTGCAAATTTGAACTATGGATAAAAAGCATAAAATCAGATCTGCTGAATATAACAAGAAGTCAAACAGCATCGGGTCTGCCTACGAGCATGGAACCAAAACTGAAAAGCAAGATTCAGCAACACTAACCGCTTAATTGCAAGTGCCAGCAACACTAACTGGTTAACGAAGGGCGTCAGCAACACGAACTGGCTAATTGAAAGATTTAGCAAAATAACTGGCTGATTGAGAGATTCAATAAAATAACCAGTTAGTTGACCGATTCAGCAACACTAACTCGTCAATTGAGAGGTTTGGCATCACCAGTTGGTTAAAAGTGAGAGATTCAGCAACACTTACTGGTTAAGTGAGCAATTCAGCAACACTAATCTGTTAAGATTCCTTGATCAAGGCAATCTGTAATTATGCAACTCCAAGTTCTGTTAACATGTTTAATCATGAAATGTGAGTTCTTCATCATTATACTCTTTATACTATTTAATTTCCATAGGCAGTGCTGATTTGCAACCAATTTATTGAACTGTCGGCGGTTTTTCTAAATACTTGCTTAAGACGAAGGACGACGAATTTGGAAAAAATTGCAGGGTTACAGGGAAAAAGCAGGGGAGTGGGACTAACGGAATACCTCCTTCAATAAGCTGGCACAGGCATGATGGACTAAGTTACCTCTTTTACTCCACCTCCTCAGAAAGATATCGGTGCAAATAAGGACAACTGAACTCACAGTTCACAAGCATCCTCCACCAAACCTATGTGTATCTTAACATTTTCAATCATTGCCAAATTAAAAGTGCTCTTCAGTTCTGCCAGGACAGTTACTAATTCAGTGAGGGAGATGAAAATCAGGGGTGAACTATCTTGAGCTTAAGACCACTGTGCCCCCATGTTTGTCTCCTGCAAAGCAGATTCCTCACCCCCAGTTTATCATGGGCAGCTAATAATTAATTCTGCCATTATTCTCTTTTTTTTTTAATAGCAGCAAACCTCCTGTCCCGCAGCACCACTTCCAAAGTACTCAGCGTCCTCCTCAGTGCCTCGCCCTTCCCTGTGTAGTTCATCATCCACACGCTCCCTGTCTGGAGACAAAACAAGTCGACTCACCACTGTTCGGGTTACCTAAGAAAAGGGGATGGAATTGAAAGGAAATTCAAGGGTTAAAAAGAAACTGTGCTCAGTGGTTGAAGCCCTAAACCTTGCACACAGTTCCATGAGGAGAACTCTTAAGAAGCAGATAAAGTTGGTGAGCATTACTTTTCTGGTGACAACATTTCCATCTTCGTCGATGAACTGCTCCTCCATGACTGTCTCTCCAGGAATTTTTTTTGCGTCCTCTCCCTAAAGGGTGCATTATGTGAAAATTAAGGCATGTTTTTAACAATGGGACAAAACACAGCATGCAACTTCACACACCCACAACATCCCTGTCTGTTGAGAGAATGGTCAGTATTGTGCTCAATGTGGGCTCTTGGGTGCCAACACACTCCACAATTGCCCTGGAGTCTACAGGAATGAGAACATTAATCTCCAGGACGCTGCTGTGGGCAGCGCCCAGGAGTAAAAAAAAGGACTTTAAAAATTGTGCTTATAAAAAAAATTCTTTCAACACTTTTGTTCATTAGTTATAAAAACACCACGCATGGGGAGAAAAAGACTGTTTGAACGACAGTCAAAAATCATCCAATTGGGTAATGAAGAGTCTAATCACTTTCTGATTGGCATTTGAAGGCGGTGCCTCACAAAAGGGGGAGGCGGTGGCGTAGTGGTATTCTCACTGGACTAGTAACCCAGAGACCCAGGGTATTGCTCTGGGGACATGGGTTCAAATCCCACCACAGCAGAAGGTGGAATTTGAATTCAATTAATAAATCTGGAATTAAAAAGCTAGTCTAATGATGGCCATGAAATCATTGTCGAATGTTGTGAAAACCCATCTGGTTCACTAATGTCCTTTAGGGAAGGAAATCTGCTGCCTTACGTGGTCTGGCCTACATGTGACTCCAGAGCCACAGCAATGTGGTTGATTCTTACATGCCCTCTGAAATGGCCTAGTTAGGGCAATTAGGGATGGGCAATAAATGCTGCCCTGGCCAGCGATGCCCACATCCCATGAATGAATAAAAAAAAATATATGGGCATGTTGGGAGGCTGAAAGTAGGGGGCAGGCAGGTCACATGATGATATCTCAAGGATTATATCCAACCAGAGTCAGCAACCCTGCTCGTGTAGAACTTTTCTTTGCTCAGCACTGCCCCCTATCAGCAAGGCACTGCTAACGTCAAAGGCTGCTTGATTTATACTTCATATTTACAGCACTAACTAGTTGCTCATGCTCCTCAGAGTCTACGAGCCAGCTTGGGTGAATAGGGCACCTTGGAGTAAATAGCTTTTGCAGCAGCAGCAGCTGCCTGTCACAAAAATTAAGAGCCATAGCTGAGCTGGAACCACACTTTAAAGCAGGAAGATTCAGTCTGTGCAGTGCAACTGAGTGTAGGATAAGACCATGATGTAGTACTTCAAATTTTTGACTCTCGGTATGACAATAATTTTAATTTTCTTTTATTTTGAGTAGAATTTTTTTTTTTGCAACACTGGGCACCCTCACCGGGACCTAGGAGATCCACTCCCTCCTGCTTCCTACTCTCAGACCCGAGAGACTCTCCCACCTCCCACTCTCCCTCACTCGAACCTGGGAGACCCTCCCCAACTCGTCTCCCAGTTCTGGGTGACATCCCCCCACCCCCACCTCTCCATCCTGGGCCCGAGAGATGTCCCCCCAACTCGGGTGCATGAGATGCCCCCTTCGACTGGTCATGCACCCCACTCCCTGTCTTATTTCAGGCCAGCGGAGGTTCCATCTTATTCAAGGCTCCATGAAGGCTTGGACTGAAGGCCAGGCCCTGATGTTCCTGGGTCCAGGCCCATCAGCTACGCTCTTGCGTGATTTACAGTGGATGTGAGCTGGGCGGCCTGTGGAAATTCGTGGTCTTTGTTAACGAAGCAATTTTATGCTCTTAAAGAAAGAAGTTGCATTTATCGAGTGTCTTGGCACAACCTCAGAACATCAAAGTACTTTATAACCAGTGGATTACTGCTGAAGTGCATGACTGTTATATCAGCAATAATAATACTGTTAGGTTATGGTATGCATTAATTCAAGGATTAAATTTGCATAAAATTTGTTCATTCAAAATAAATTTTCATACAGCCCATACATAACCCACTTATTACATTGTTAATATTCCTAAATGTACAGAATAATTCTTTAAGTAGTTTCATTTTCAAAAACAAAAGGTGAGCAGAAATAATCAGAAAAGCAGCATTAACAGGACAGGCACAAGAGTCAGAATCTGCATCAAGCTTCAGTGTGGAGAATTCATTTAGCTTCACACCTTTTCTTATTTATTAATGTCACAACCACAAAAAGCCACAGTGAGATAATAAAGTTTACACACCATCCAAAACGAGAAGGCAGCAGCAGTCAGAGCATGTTTTCTGTTTGATGTACAGTTTGATGGACCACAGCCGTTATGGAATGGGAGAGCCAGGAATCCCACTTACTCCTTTCCATCTTTTACACACTATGGTACATTTTCTGATTGCATGATCGAACAAGGGGACTGCATGCTGAGAAATTATATGCATGCATGGCCCGTGATTTTTGCATCCGTTTATTACTGACTCCACGTGAGCATGTGAAGCACACTCCCTCCGAGCAAGTGCCACACTGAGGACGGGCAAGGCCAATATGCCAACTGTGCGAAATTGGGTTTTATTTTCCCGTCAGCCTTTGTCATTGTTTCCTTCTGCAAATTTTTCTTAAATTTCGCCAAGGACGGAGACTGAGTGAGGCCAGGAAAGTCTCAGGGTTTTTGCTAAGTTCATCAGCTCCATGGTGACACTGGTCTATCAGATAATTGACACTTCCTGTACCTTTAACAGATGATATTCATAATCACCTCTGGAGATGGCAGAGATTGTATTTATAGTATTTCCTTTATCATTGATTCAGCAACAAGTTTTAATTGGGATGAGAAATAAAAACAGAAACTGCTGGAAACACTCAGTAGGTCAGGCAGCATCTCTGGAGAAAGAAAGAGAGTTAATGGCCGGAATTTTACACCCTCCCCGGGAGCAGGCTAGGAGACGGGGCGGGTGTAAAATAGAGTGGGAGACGGGGGAGGGCTGGTGCCGTGCCCGTCGCCTACCTGCCCCTGCTATTTCACCAGCTTGGGTGGGGGATTGATGGCAGGTAGCAGCCAATTGATGGCCACTTAAGGACCTCTTCCCACTGCTGTTGGTATTTTACTAGCGGTGGATGGGCACTTCAGCACCTGAGGAGGCTGTCTAATAATATCAGGCGGCCACCTTGCAGGCTGGGATTGGGCGTGGGGGGAGGGGGGGGTTTCCTGATCGGGTAACCTGTGCCCCACAAAGAGCACCCCCCACAGCAGCACAGGCCGCCCCCACTTAAACAGAACCCCCGCCGTACACTCTGAACTCATCCCTGCTGCAGCCGAGCTGATTGTCCCCTGCGAGACCCCAAACACCTCCATTGTGCAGCCTCCCCCATTGTTGCTGGTCCTGGCCGGTTGCAGTCCCAGCAGTGGCTACCACTCTGGGTGGTGCTGCTGAGACTGAAGAGCTGTCATTGGAAGCGGGACAGTGGCTCATCTTACCTCAGTGGGGTGGAAACCCATCTGCAGCCAATTAATTGCTTGAGCCACACAAAATAGCAGCGTGGCTTCCAGGCCCAGTGGAGGTGGACGCACCTCCAGCTTTCCAGTCAGTGGGCGGGGCCACTGCCTCATCGTTAAACTTGAAATCTTGACTGGAATTTATGACCTTTCATAAGTTGTGACAAAAGGTCATCGACCTGAAACGTTAACTCTGTTTTTCTGTCCACAAATGCTGCCTGACCGACTGATTATTTCCAGCATTTTCTGTTTTTATTTCAGATTTCCAGCATCCGCAGTGTTTCGCTTTTCTTTTGAATGGGACAGGATTGGAATTGGCATAGCTGACAAGTACTCACCATCAATTTACGTTCTCATTGAGCAGTGCAACGCAGCATAATCGGGAGACAACTGAATATAACCTGTCAGTTTGGTAACCCAACTGAGAAGCATTTCACTCATAAAAAGTAATGGATGCATTAGGAGGAATGGAATCCATCCTGGACCCTCGGGAAAGTCCTGCTTTGCCGGATCTCCAAAGATAATTAAGTGTAATTCAGAATACACATAAAAATATTCAGAATACACGTACAAATGTCCACTCTTGGTTTCCTTGCATACTCAATTACCTAACTTGCAAACGCACACCCAGGCAAGCACATACTGACATACACACACACACTCACATATACTGATACACACCCAGACACCCCCATACCGATACTGACCCATACTGACTGACACCCACCTCACACTGAGACACACACACCCACACTTATACTGAAGCACTCTCACACCCAGACACATCCATTCTGATACACACTCCCCCTACATTGGCACACACCCTCTCTTTCATTCAGTCCAGCAACAACAGACAACAGTATCTTATGAACTATTTGATTATTTTCAAACTATACTCAATCCATTAACCTTCAATCATGTTCTAACTGGGGATTTATCCACTCTACTTTTGAGTTAATCAGTGCAGCAGCAGCTTCCAGTGGGACTGTGTTCTACCAATCCTGTGCTGCATGGGGAAGGGGCAGGAAATCCTGATCTCTAGTGAGACAAAGTCCATGGTACTGAAAACGGTAAGTGGCTTGTGGAAGGAGCAGACGTCTTGAGTCGAAAATGAAATATTTCTTGCTCTATGCTAATTTGTGTTCCAATATGTAACAACGTCTGTTCCATATGCAATGCTAGTTCGGCTCTTGGGGCAATGTCACACAATGGAAATTATCATCCTATAAATAAAAATCAAACGGTGAGATCTGATAGTTAAACTGATTAAGGCAGCAAGCCTGCAAGAGCAGGATTGTGTCATATTCCACCCATGGTCTGTGAGGAGTTGAATGATGGCAATCAGGGTAAGAAGCAGGTCCTTAAGCTACTGAGGGAACAGTTAATGAGGGCTCAGGCTCGTGAACACCAACCAGCAAACGTGTCTGAATTCAGTCATCCATGACTGAAGTAGTCAAACAGCTGGACAACGCTCACTGTCTATTTCAAGAATGGTTGGTTGGCTGAGGTACTAGAGAGTCCTAGCATGTCGCAGTAAGAAATTCAGCAAAAGGAAGAAGCAGTTGAGAATATTGACGGCATAAGAAAGCAGGATTATCAGCAGGTACAATCGAAAAATATTCATTAAAAAAAAGTTGTAATTTAGTGTACTTTCAATCAATGAGCACGAAATTAGAAAGATGTTCATCAAACCGATAGATCTTGTGAAAGACATGCTCGAGGTCAAAAAGCCCAAAACACAGAAAACCAGAGCATGCAAACAGGAACACAACCAACCAATTGTCGCAGTCCAAAACTATCTCCAAACAAGGCCAGACTAAGAGGACTGGATACCTTCAGAATCACCCTGCGACGAATCACCCTGGTGGTGACAATCTCCTCCTCATCCGAGCTAGTCTCGCTTTCCCCAAGCTCCTGATTGATGCAATGGTGTTAACACTTGTAATTATCCAAAGTCAGGATCTAATTCTGTTCAAGCTCTAAATAATTCCCCAGGACTTTTAGTTAAAACTATTGACCTTCTATAGTAATGTCCATCCACAGTTCAGGACACAGGCCAGTGAGTGGAGCAAAGGGATTCAAGTGGAGTTGTGAGAGGGGGGTGGGATGGCGAGAATGGAGGAATGAGGCGAGGAGTCCAGGAGTGAAGGATATCGGGTCTCTTTACATCAGTGTGATGTAAATGGAGTTCCAGGTTCGAGGCTAATCTCTCTTCCACTTCATTCCTACGGACATATGACGATGCATTCACCTCACAATTCACATTTGATACATTATCAAAGGCTTTCCTCTCAATCTAAACTCGTATCATAACATCTTTATGTTGGAGAATCATTTTTGCTTCTATTGGGTAGAAGTTATCAGGTGAGAAATTAAACTGGGGAGAAAGGGATTATGTGATATAATTAGTGAATAATAAAAGTACAAAACAACCAATTGGGCAGGAACAAAATACATACTCTTAACCAATGCGGAAGAACAGAGACTCGATGGTCCAAAAGGTCGCGAAATAGAATTAAAATATGTCATTGTGCACATGATGGAAAGTTACTTCACCTGAGTTTTGTGTTCTGCTGGTAGAGGCCCTTCGTCCCTGAAGTTTGGTCCTGATTTAATGACCTCTGATGTAACCCAACTTGTTTTCTTCTCGCTGGTGAACAGAGGGGCTCCATGCTCCTCTACACTTGGCCGCTTCTGGTCTGCCAGGTCTTTCTGCAATTCCGTCATGGACTCTGTCTGTTCTGTGATTCGCATTGAACGCTTCTGTACCTTTCCATTCAGTGTTTTTCTGTCATGTGATGGTATAGGCACATCATCTGCTGCCTCCTGAATCAAAGGCCCCACTGTTGCATGACTTGACTCTCTCTGACGTTCCAACCTATGTATGTCATGGTCCCCATTCTCCTCAGGTTTTATTACCTGTCCTTTTATATGAAACATAACAGACTCAGCAAGTTCATTCTTGATTCGCTGTTCTTGGAGACTGCAAAATATGAAAATACTGGTTAAAATGTCCTTTCAGCATGGAGCAGTGCAACATATTACATAACTCTTGTTTCTTAAATTCACCATTCTAACATAAGGCATTAACTCTCGAGATGTAGGCATCGCTGGTAAGGTCAGTATTTAATGTTCATTGCGAGCTGCTCAGAGGAGATGGTAGTGAGCTTTCTTCTTAGGAACATAGGAGCAGGAATAGGCCATTCAGCCCATTGAGCCTGCTCTGCTATTCAATACAATCATGGCTGATCATCCATTTCAATGCCTTTTTCCCCAAACTATCCCCCTATCCCTTTATGTCATTGGTATTTAGAAATCTGTCAATTTCTGCTTTGAACATACTCAATGACTGAGCTTCCACAGCCCTCTGGGGTAGAAAATTCCAAAGATTCACAACCCTCTAAAGTAAAGAAATTCCTCATCTGTGTCCTAAGTGGCTTCCCCCTTATTTTGAAATTGTGTCCCCTGGTTCTAGACTCCCCAACCAGGGGAAATATCTTATATGCATCTACCCTGTCTATCCCTTTAAGTATTTGGTATGTTTCAATGAGATCACCTCTCATTCTTCGAAACTCTAGAGAATACAGGCCCAGTTTCCCCAATCTCTCTTCACAGGACAGTCCCACCATCCCGAGAACAAGTCTGGTGAATCTGCGTTGCACTCCCTCTATGGTAATAATATCCTTCCTAAGGTAAGGGGACTGCACAGTACTCCAGGTGTGGTCTAACCAAGGTTCTATACAATTGAAGCAAGACTTCACGACTCCTGTACTCAAGTCCTCTTGTGATAAAGGGTAACATACCATTAGCCTTCCTAATTGCTTGCTGCTCTTGAATCACTGGGTAGCAGTTTGATACAACTGAGTGACTTGCTGGGCCACTTCAGAAGGCAGTTGAGAGTTAACCAGCTGGGTATGGGACTGGAGTCACGTATAGGCCAAACTGGGTATGGACAGCAGGTTTCCTTCCCTAATGGACATTAGTGAACCTTTGTATTACATATGATTACACAGATAAAATACGGCATGGAAACAGGCCATTTGGCCCCAGCAGTCCATATGGGTTTATGCCCCACTCGAGCCTCTTCACGTCTTTCCTCACCAAATCTATCATTATAACCCTCTATTCCCTTCTCCCTCAGTTAGGCTTTCATGATTCATGGCCACTTTTACTGATACTAGCTTTTCATTTCCAGTATTTTTAAAAGCTGAATGCAAATTCTCAAATGACAGGCAGGATTTGAACTCATGTTCTCTGGATTATTAATCCAGGCTCCTGGATTAATAATACAGTAACATGACCACTACACTACTGTTCCCCTTGCAATTTCCAATATAGGCCAAAAATGAAATACTCTCCATATGTAATATCCAATTCTTGTATTCTGTAACAATGAGAGTGATCAATCATCCTTCTGGGTATGAATGGGGAAGCTGTGGGAAATTTAACAAGTTGGCATTTCTGAGTTTTAAGTGAGAGAAACACATATCAGGAATTTGGGTGCAGAGGTTAGTCAACCTGATTCTCCATCCATTGCAATCCTCATTGCTGGGAGCACTAAAGCATAAAATGTACCTTGTAGGCTGCAGTTACACTGGAGCCTGTGGATCCATGTTACACTCATTTTTTAAAAATTTTTTTTATTTTTCTGTAGGCAGATCTAAACAGTGAATGAAACTGAAGGTGTTTCTCTTCCTTCCCATCAGAAGACCACAACTTTGAATGCTTTGGGAATTTGTTCCCGTCATTGTTGTTGCCCCCTCCTGTTGTCGGTACAGACTAGGCAGCACTCTGTATCTTGTTCAGGTGAGTTCACTCTTCTCATTGCCAGGCTAGGCCAGTGCTACTTGGGCTAAGGACCGCAATCCTAACCAGCAACTTGCTCAAGACGTGCTCCCACAAACAAATTTATATATAAACAATAGCATATAGATCTATAATGTGTTAAAAATATTGTTTTCTGTTGTTATGCTTTTGCCATCTTTTTGCCAACTCTTTCCATTTTAATATCCCATGTCCACATTTAGATTGCTTATGTAAAGGCATCAGACTGTAATTAGATCCTCTCGGCACTAAAGCACCTCAGTTTTGTCTCTCCTAGTTCCTCAGCCTGAACTGCAGGGTCCTTCACTAATGTTTCTCAGGGAAGGAAATCTGCCATCTTTATCCAGTCTGGTCCACATGTGACTCCAGACCCACAGCAATGTAGATGACACTTAACTGTCTAGCAAGTTAAGTGCTAGCAAGCTACTCAGTTCCCATCATCGACCTAGGCACTGGAAACGACAAAGGTGAACTTGCTCAGTCGACCCTGCAAAGTCCTCATTAACATCTGGGGGCTTGTGCCAAAATTGGGAGAGCTGTCCCACAGACTAGTCAAGCAACAACATTTCATAGTCATACTCACTGAATCATACCTTATAGCCAATGTCCCAGGCTCCTTCATCGCCATCCCTGGGTATGTCCTGTTCCACTGGCAGACTGGGTCTGCAGCAGGTGGTGAGAACTACAAGAGGGAAAAACCTACTTGATGTTGTTCTCACCAATCTACCTGTCGCAGATGCATTTGTCCATGACAATATTGGTAGGAGTGACCATTGCACAGTCCTCGTGAAGACGAAGTCCCATCATCACACTGAGGATACTCTCCATCATGTTGTGTGGCACTACCACCGTGCTAAATGGGACAGATTCACAACAGATCTAGCAGCTCAAAACCGGGCATCCATGAGGCGCTGTGGGCCATAAGCAGCAGCAGAATTGTATTCAACCACAATCTGTAAACTTATGGTCTAGCATATCCCTCACTCTACCATTACCATCAAGCCAGGGGATCAACCCTGCTTCAATGAGGAGTGCAGGAGAACATGTCAGGAGCAGCACCAGACATACCTAAAAATGAGGTGTCAACCTGGTGAAGCGACAACACAGGACTATATGCATGCTAAACGGCAGAGGCAGCTTGAGATGGACAGAGCTAAGCAATCCCACAACCAACAGATCAGATCAAAGCTCTGCTGTCCTGCCACATTCAGTTGTGAATGGTAGTGGACAATTAAACAACTAACTGGAGGAGGAGACCCCAAAAACATCCCCATCCTCAATGATGGAGGAACACAACACGTCAGTGCAAAAGACAGAGCTGAAGCATTTGCAACCGTCTTCAGCCAGAAGTGCCAAGTGGATCATCCCTTGCAGCCTCCTCCTCAGGTCCCCAACCATCACAGATACCAGTCTTCAGACAATTCAATTCACTCCACGTGATATCAAGAAATGGCTGAAGGCACTGGGGACAGCAAAAGCTATGGGTCCTGACAGCATTCTGGCTGCAATACTGAAGATTTGTGCTCCAGAACTAGCTGCACCCTTAGCCAAGCTATTCCAGTACAGCTACAACACTGGCATCTATCCGACAATATGGAGAAGTGCTCAGGTATATCCTGTACGCAAAAAGCAGGACAAATGCAATCTGGCCAATTACAGCCCCATTAATCTACTCTCTTAATCTCTCTATCATCAGCAAAGTGATGGAATGGGTTGTCGACATTGCTTTCAAGTGGCACTTACTCAGCAACAACCGCTCAATTTGGGTTCCGCCAGGGCGACACAACTCCTGACCTTGTTACAGCCTCAGTCCAAACATGGACAAAAGAATTGAACTCAAGAGGGGAGGTGAGAGTGACTGCCCTTGACCTCAAGGCAGCATTTGACCAAGTGTGGCATCAGGGAGCCCCAGTAAAATTGAAGTCCATGGGAATCAAGGAGAAAGCTCTCTGCTGGTTGGAGTCATACCTAGCACAAAGGAAGATGGTTGTGGTTTTTGGAGCCCCAGGACATCGATACAAGATGTCCTCGGGGTAGTGTCCTAGGCCCAACCATCTTCAGCTGCTTCACCAGTGACCTTCCCTCCATCATAAGGTCAGAAGTGGTAATGCTCGCTGATGATTGCACATTGTTCAGTACTCCTCAGATACTGAAGCAGTCCGTGCCTGCATGCAGCAAGACCTGGACAACATTCAGGCATGGACTGAGAAGTGGCAAATAACATTTGCGCCACACAATTGCCGGGCAATGACCATCTCAAACAAGTGGGAATCTAACCATCTCCCTTGACATTCAACGGCATTACCATCGCTGAATCCCCCACCATCAGCATCCTGGGGGGTTACCATTGACCAGAAACCTAACTGGACCAACCTTATAAATATTGTGGCTACAAGAGCAGATCAGAGATTGGGAATTCTGAAGCGAGTAACTCACCTCCTGACTCCCCAAAGCCTGTCTACCATCTACGAGGCACAGGTCAGGAGTGTGATTGAATATTCTCCACTTGCCTGGATAAGTGCAGTTCCAACAACACTCAAGATGCTCAACACCATCCAAAACAACACAATCTGCTTGATTGGCACCACATCCATCACCTTAAACATTCACTCTCTCCACCACTGGTGCACAGTGGCAGTACTGTGTACCATCTAAAAGATGCATTGCAAAATTCGCCAAGGTTCGTTCAACAGCACCTTCCAAACCTGCAATCTCTACTGCCTAGAAGAACAAGGGTCGCCAGCACATGGGAATACCACCAGCTGCAAATTCCCTTCCAATCCACACACTATCCTGACTTGGAACTATATCACTCTTCCTTCACTGTTGCTGGGTCAAAATCCTGGAACTCCCTTCCTAACAGCACTGTGGGTGTACCTATACTACATGGACTTCAGTGGTTCAAGAAGGCAGCTCATCACCACATTCTCAAAGACAATTAGGGATGGGCAATAAATGCTGGCATTGCTAGCGACACTCACATCCCAAGGGCGAACAAAAAAACATCTTGTACCTACACTCTCATCAACCCTCCTTCTCTGCATCATGTTATGTTACATAAAAATAAGGCCAAGACTGAAGACGTTTTAAAAATGGGAGCTGAATTACTTCAATATGACCAGGTCTAATTCCTTGCCATTCCCCAAGCACCGCGTTACAAGACTACACTTGACTCCCAGCACGCAACACTAAACGCGCAGTATAATTGTGTGATGTACGTCAGTGCTGAAGAATGCAGAACTTTCCATTTTAGTCAATCCCAGTACCTGCACCAAACAGGCCCAAGATCAGGGATGGTGCAGTCAGACGCAGAAGACTCAACTCAGCACATTATCGTTGGGCAACTCGGACAGCAGAGGCTGAAGCACATTGGGGGTGGGGGAGGGGGGGGCGGTGGTAGGGTAGAGAGACTGGGCTAAAGAGCATCCCTCAACCATGCTGCAAGAATGGGCCAAAGCCCCAATCTGAGAAGAGAACCAGACTCCTCTTTTACTCCATTGTACCAATGTGACTTGCTTAATTAAAGGGGAGGAGTTGGTGTAGTGGTATTGACACCAGACTAATAAACCAGGGCGGCATAGTGGCGCAGTGGTTAGCACCACAGCCTCACAGCTCCAGCGAACTGGGTTCGATTCTGGGCACTGCCTGTGACCGCGTGGGTTTCCGCCGGGTGCTCCGGTTTCCTCCAACAGCCAAAGACTTGCAGGTGATAGGTAAATTGGCAGTTGTAAATTGCCCCTAGTGTAGGTAGGTGGTAGGGAATATGGGATTACTGTAGGGTTAGTACAAATGGGTGGTTGTTGGTCAGCACAGACTCAGTGTGCCGAAGGGCCTGTTTCAGTGCTGTATCTCTAAATAAATAAATAAATACACAGCTAGTTCACTAAAGTCCTTTCAAGAAGGAAATCTGCTGTCCTTACCTGGCCTGGCCTACATGTGACTCCAGATCCACAGCAATGTGGTTGACTCTTAAATGCCCTCTCAAATGGCCAGGCAAGCCACTCAATTATACCTAACCGCTAAAAAGTTGATAAGGAATGAAGCTGGACGGACCCAGCATCAACCTAGGCATTGGATACAACAACAAATCCAGCCCTGTTGACCCTGCAAAGTCCTTCTTAGTAACATCTGCAGGCTAGTGCCAAAATTGGGAGAGCTGTCCCACAGACTAGTCAAGCAACAGCCTGACATAGCCATACTCACCGAATCATACCTTACAGACAAGGTTCCAGACACCACCATCTCTGGGTCTGTCCTGTCCCACAGGACAGTTGTGCCTGGTGGTGGACAATTAAACAACTAACAGCAGGAGGTGGCTCCACAAATACCCCCATCCTCAATGAGGGGGGAGCCCAGCACATTAGTGCAAAAGATAAGGCTGAAGCATTTGCAACAAGCTTTCCGACAATAGTACTGAATACCCGTGCTCCAGAACTTGCCGCACACCTCGCCAAGCTGTTCCAGTACAGCTACAACACTGGCATCTACCCTGCAATGTGGAAAATTGCCCAGGTATGTCCTGTACACAAAAAGCAGGACAAGTCCAACCCGACCAATTACTGCCCCATCAGCCTACTCTCAATCATCAGTAAAGTGATGGAAGGCATCATTGACAATGCTATCAAGCGGCACTTGCTAAGCAATAACCTGCTCACTGACGCTCAGTTTGGGTTCCGCCAAAGCCACTCAGCTCCTGACCTCATTACAGCCTTGGTTCAAACATGGACAAAAGAGCTGAACTCAAGTGGTGAGGTGAGAGTGACTGCCCTGGACATCAAGGCAGCATTTGACCAAGTGCGGCATCGAGGAGCCCTGGCAAAATTGGAATCAATGGGAATCAGGGGGAAAACACTCCACTGGTTGGAGTCATACCTAGCGCAAAGGAAGATGGTTGTGGCTGTTGGAGGTCAATCATCTCGGTTCCAGGACATCACTGCAAGAGTTCTTCAGGGTAGTGTCCTAGGCCCAATCATCTTCAGCTGCGTCATCCATGACCTTCCTTCAACCATAAGGTCAGAAGTGGGGATGTTCACTGATGATTGCACAATGTTCAGCACCATTCGTGACTCCTCAGATACTGAAGCAGTCCATGTAGAAATGTAGCAAGATCTGGACAATATGCAGGCTTGGGCTGGTAAGTGGCAAGTAACATTTGCGCTACAAAAGTGCCAGGCAATGCCCATCTCCAACAAGAGAGAATCTAACCATCTTCCCTTGACAATCAACGGCATTACAATGGATGAATACCCCAATATCAACGTCCTCTGGGTTACCATTGACCAGAAACTGAACTGGAGTAGCCATATAAATACCGTGGCTACAAGAGCAGTGCAGAAGCTAGGAATCCTGCGACGGGTAACTCGCCTCCTGACTCCCCAAAGCCTGTCCGCCATCTACAAGGCACAAGTCAGGAGTGTGATGGACTACTCTCCACTTGCCTGGATGGGTGCAGCTCCAACAACACTCAAGAAGCTCAACACCATCCAGGACAAAGCAACCTGCTTGATTGGCACCCCATCCACAAACATTCATCCCCTCCATCACCGACGCAAAGTGGCAGCAGTGTGTATCATCTACAAGATGCACTGCAGCAACTCAGCAAGGCTCCTTAAACAGCACCTTCCAAACCCATGACCTCTACCAACTAGAAGGACAAGGGCAGAAAATGCATGGGAACACCACCACGAGCAAGTTTTACTCCAAGCCACGCACCATCCTAACTTGGAACTATATTGCCGTTCCTTCACTGTCATTGGGTCAAAATCCTGGAACTCCCTTCCTAATAGCACAGTGGGTGCACCTACCCCACATGGACTACAGCAGCTCAAGAAGGCAGCTCACCACCACCTTCTCAAGGGCAATTAGGGTGGGCAATAAATACTGGCCAGCGACGCCCACATCCCATGAAATGAATAAAAATAAAATTCTCACAACAGCCATCCTTTATGTGGCAAGACCTATCATTCATGTTCTGTTTTTGTGCCATGAACTCTCAGAGTGGGAACTGGATAAAGACTATTTCATTTTGTTTCACGGCATGTACAGAAAGGACGTAAATCCCATCAGTCAGAAGCACTCTTCCTTCTAAATCAGAGGGTTGAGGATTCAAGTCTCACTCCAGAGATTTGACCATAAAATCTAGGATGTGACACTCAATGTGGTACTGAGGGAGTGCTGCACTGTCAGAGGTGCCATCTTTCAAATGTGACTGAGGCCCAGTCTTCCCTGTCAAGTATGGCACAAAAGATCCCATGGTCCTATTTGAAAGAAGAGCAGGAAAGTTCTCTAGTCTTTGGCCAATATTTATCCCTCAGACAACATCACAAAACAGACTATCTGGTCATTGTCACCTTGCTGTTTGTAGAATCTTCCTTTTGCACAAATTGACTACCATGATTCCTACATTACACAGTGACTACATTTCAAAAGCACTTAATTGACTGTAAAGCACTTTGGGACGCCCTGAGGTCATGAAAATTGCGATATAAATGAAAGCTCTTTCTTCCTTTAGACTCAAACTCAGGTTTAAGAAATGCGAGTACAGTGTGCTCATACACTGCATCACTCAGTGCCCATCTCAATAAATCCTAGCATCTTTATGTACAGAAAATATCCCACTTACTTGGCTTTGTCTTCATCCAGATTATCAGTGCTCAAGTTGCAGCTTCTTGGGGTTGGTGGTTCCACATCAACACTGGATGCGTCACTATGCCAACCTGGAACTGTAAAAAATTCTTTCTGGGAATTCTGAGCATGGTGAAGGGTCTGGATTTCTTCCTTTGTCACCTCCTCATCATCTGAACCTTCGGACCCTCGCTCCGGCTGAACAAGCTCCGGGGCTTTTGGTTTGAACTGTGCAAGCTCCTCAGCATCTGGTGCTTCATCTCTTTCCTCTTGCTGAACCTTGTTGGAAGATACCTTTTGTCTGGTAGTGCTTTCATCCTCTCGTGACTGGATGTGCTCCTCCTGCTGTATTTTACTGGAAGGCCGATCAACACAATCGTTGCTGTTCTTTGTGACCTGAGGGCCGATCTCATACTTGACACCCATTGGCTCATTCACCTGCCTGTGCTGTGAGGCGGCACCTTCACCATTCACCCGACAGGACATAAAGCAATCAGCGCCAACGACGTCCAGTGACGTTTCCTCGGCAGTTACGAAAGGCGGAAGTGCTTTTGGAGCCAGGGTTAGTTGACAGGGAGTAGTGGGGGCTGATTCTACACTAGAAAAACGGCTAAAATAATCATCACTTCGGAGAGGGGTGGGTGGCAAATAGCGCAATCCAGCAGGCGTCAGCAGCTCCGTTTGGATGGACGGGTAACCTGAGTGGGTAAACACAATGGCACGAGCTGCAGACAACATGCAGTAACAGATGACAGGAACATGACAGGCAATGGAATCACAGCGTGAAAGTACTCAAAGTAGATGGTGAAATGTGACTGTGAGCTATGCATTGGATCGATGGAGGAAGGACTAATATAAAATATCTCTTGCACTGGCATCACACAGTTTCATTGCTATCAACTACCCTACTTTTTCAAATTGGTTTCCTTGTGAAAGATGAGAAGTTCCATTCTATGATAATTTTATAAAATAATTAATCCAAACTGGCAGAGTGATTACTTGAAATGAATACCCTGGCAGGCGTAATTAAAAAGGGTTCACAAATGATCAGACATTCTCCACTAGCCAATGATTGAGAAGCCATGTTAATTGTACTTTTCTTGACTCTCTGTGCTATGCAGTTAAAGGTGCAGTTGGACAGCCAATCTTATGTTAATGCGCAATTATTTTGGGTGTCTGTCAACGCAAAAGAGGTCACATAACTCAAATGGCCACCAAATGCACGATAGCTCCGAGGTGCGAGACCCTTCCTGCACGCTTTCTCATATTAGTTTGGCTTCCAAGAATATAGTATCAATCAATATGGAATTGTTGTTAGTGGTCTCTAAACTGAGTTTACAGTTTTTATTTCCCCAAAGCTGCACGACTTTTATAAATCAATCTGAATAACGAAGAAAAGACTGTCCCGTATTCTTCAGTGTTCAATGTCAGAAGCTTGTTCTGTTTTTGGATCGAGAATATTTTATTTACATTTTATGAGTTATTGGTACAGGATTGATCAGCAAGTAATGGTAGGCAAAGGATTAGTGGGCAGAGGAACAGTGGGAAGAGGAATAGTGGGCAAAGAAATGTTAAGCTTAATACAGGTTAGTTAACTTGGCAGCTCAGGTACTTAAGAATGAAGTGCTCCCTGACTGCATTATTAATGCATTCGTACATTCATTTTGCTTGAATTTTTTTAAATTCATTCGTGGGATGTGGGCATTGCTGGCTGGGCCAGCATTTATTGCCCATCCCTAATTTCCCTTGAGAAGGTGGTGGGAGCTGCCTTCTTGAACCACTGCAGTCCTTGGGGTGTAGGTACACCCACAGTGCTGTGAGGAAGGGAGTTCCAGGATTTTGACCCAGTGACAGTGAAGGAACGGTGATATAGTTCCAAGTCAGGGTGGTGTGTGGCTTGGAGGGTAACCTGCAGGGGGTGGTGTTCCCATGCAACTGCTGCCCTTGTCCTTCTAGGTGGTAGAGGTCGAGGGTTTGGAAGGTGCTGTCGAAGGAGCCTTGGTGAGTTGCTGCAGTGCATCTTGTAGACGATACACACTGCTGCCACTGTGCGTCGGTGGTGAAGGGAGTGAATGATTGTAGATGAGGTGACAATCAAGTGGGGTGCTTTGTCCTGGATGGTGTCGAGCTTCTTGAGTGTTGTTGGAGCTGCCCCATCCAGGCAAGTGGAGAGTATTCCATCACACTCCTGACTTGTGCCTTGTAGATGGTGGACAGGCTTTGGGGAGACAGGAGGTGAGTTACCTGCTGCAGAATGGATTGGGTATTCCTGGTTGGATTGACTATGAAAGGGGGAGTCTTCATTTAAAGGGCAGCCACCAGAAATTTTCTGCCCCTTAGCAATGGACTTGGTGCAAGAGGACCTGCAAGAGTCGGAAAGAGCTAGCTGTGACATGAGGCAAACCCTCAAGACCCACCACTCTGCTACATAGTAGGTCTCTTGAAATAGGCAAATCTACCCTAGTAGTGACAGTAGAGTTGCACCTGAGGGTGCTGAAATTTGGCTGTGATGTTGCAGAGCTGTCCTTTTCCTCAAGGCCTCTGGCCAACACCCCAACATACTGCCAATTACTGTCTAAGCCAATGGCCCTCAATGTTCAAGTGTCTGGCTTGTTCAGGCTGGCATTGGTGACAGTTGCAGAGGCATCAAGGGCCTTGCATGTGATCCAACCATGCCCATATTGCAATTGACTGATGTGAGATGCCTACCTTAGCCATCTCCTCCCATTCCTGGTGCCCCAGGTGTTTCTGGGAGCGGGTATGGCCATGAGCCACATTAAGTTGTGTGCTTCTCCTCCATGAATCTTTGCAGTAAAGTTTCCAGCACCTGAGCTGCAAAACAGTTGTCCCTGACTCTGCATTACCCAGTGGCCCATCAATTCTGCCCAGTTTAAACTGCCTTTCTCATGTTATTCCTAACTGCAGTTCACCAGCTGACCATGCCTGGTGCTTTTCCTCTTTTCATTTACTGGCCAAACATTTTGGGGAATAATAACCCTAATCTTGGGCCACATACTGAAAACTGCAAAATTACTGATTGGGGAGGGGGGGGGGAGAGAGGGGGCAGTGGTGGTGGAGGAAATTTTGACCTGACATGCCTGGCAGGAAACTGACAGGCTGTGAAGCATCTATCCATGGTTCCCTTTCCTTTTTCATCTTCACTGTTCCCTTTGGTGATATCATCTGAGGACATGGCATCAGGATTTGCTTGTGCACCGGCCTCAAGCATATCCCAACATTGGCGGCCATGCCTTCAGCCATCTAGGCCCTAAGCAATGGAATTCCTTCTCCAAACCTCTCCATCCCTCTCCCGTCTTTTAAGACTTCCTTAAAACTCACCTCTTTGGCCAGACTTTTAATCATCTATCCCGATATCATCTTCTTTGGCTCAGTGTCAATTTTTACCTGATTATGCTTCTATGTTCAAAGCATAATACTGTTTTTATTATTGTTGGCAAATTACTTCCACATTTTATTCAAACACTTCACTCAAAGCTTAAATGGAGGCAATTGGAGATTTTTTTCGATATAAAGGGTGAATGACTAGTTTCCAATGCTCATGCATTGTGCCCTGTATTATAATGCCCACTGTTTACAATGCCCCTAGATAACTGGGTACTAGTTAGAAAGACTATTAGTGAATTAACATGGCCCATCATTCATCTTAGCCTCGAAACTGACATTTTGGATAAGTCCTCAGATTTGCAAACCGTATACAGCACATAGGCCTATCTTTTTCTCAAATGATTGGAAACAATGAGGAGCTGATAGCAAGACGAGGAGGAAGATGAGGAGGAAGATGCAGAGGTAAGTTGCTATAAGATGATTTCAGATCCAGTGGATTTTGTTGACCATGATGACTGCAGTGAGAGGGGAGATTTTGGTGAAATTGAGATCAAGTGCATAGATAAGCACACTGATTAAAAGGAAAAGAGAGAGAAAATGGTTTGAAATGATCAACAACATTGTATTAGCTCAAAGACACAGAAATAATAATCATACAACTCAAACTGCTTTTTAACACATGAAGGGCGGCACAGTGGCGCAGTGGTTAGCACCGCAGCCTCACAGCTCCAGGGACCCGGGTTCGATTCCAGGTACTGCCTGTGTGGAGTTTGCAAGTTCTCCCTGTGTCTGCGTGGGTTTTCTCCGGGTGCTCCGGTTTCCTCCCACAAGCCAAAAGACTTGCAGGTTGATAGGTAAATTGGCCATTATAAATTGTCACTCGTGTAGGTAGGTGGTAGGGAAATATAGGGACAGGTGGGGATGTTTGGTAGGAATATGGGATTAGTGTAGGATTAGTATAAATGGGTGGTTGATGTTCGGCACAGACTCGGTGGGCCGAAGGGCCTGTTTCAGTGCTGTATCTCTAATCTAAAAAAAGGGGCCAATGTAAAGTTAGGGAATAGGAAGGACTGGAATGGGATTAGGAGTGGCACAATAAATGAAATCCAATTTACTCATTAGCAGGAGGAGCACAATCAGCAGAGCTTCCCAAAGTCAGCAGAGAGAATAGCAGAGATGGTCAGATCTTGATACAGGAGAGGGGTGCCGGGCAGGTTCAGAGAGGACGCGTGACAAAGTGCAGAAGAAGAAGCTACAATGGAGAAGCTGAATCTGTGCAAAACAATCGTAAGAATACTGAAAGAGCAGAAATAAAAACCTAAAGAATAAGGACACTTGCATTTTACACTAACTAACTTATTGACCACTAGATCATAATGCAATCAAGATTAAATGTGGTACCTTTGCCTTCTGGCCAGAGCTCTACTACACGCTGGGAGTGTGTACAAGGAGCATAGGCGGAGAGGTTGGTGTGCCCATGGTATTTGCTAATCTGTTAATTGAACAGATGGAAGCTTCTGCCGGGCCCACTGTCCTCCGGATCAAGACTCCTGATACACGCTCCCAGCAGGAAGCTCTGCGCAAGTAGCTTGATGTTGTAAGATCTGCCCTACGGAACAGAAAGTTCTGCAATGCACATGCTGCAGAATAATTTCCCCGCAAGAGTAATCTTCTGAGCTCCAATATCAACAATGCATTTTCAAAGCAGTCCTGAAGCTTTAATACTATCTTTACCTTGCATCTTATTTTGCAGTTGGGAAAAATTGAACTTGCAGCATCATACTGCCTAGTTATTGCCAAAGATGAAAATGCTAATTTAAAGGATACAAAATAAATTATCGACCAGTTCTTTGCATTAACTCAGTGAACTAATCGCCCTCAATTCAGAAGAGAAAAGAAAGTGAAGTTACCATCCGATTGATCCATGAATACACAGCTATCGTCAGCAAAACTTCTCGTGCCAGAAACATTGCCATAGTCAAATATCGGGCCTTCGAGTAAGGTCACAATGTCTATCCGGTTAATCTTTTTGAGGACTCTGCTTAAGGCATCAGCTGCAGGAAGAAGAAAGATATGTTGAACATGTATCATGATCTAAAACACTCCAACCAGCACTACATTTTTAATGGTTAATAGGACTAATTTCATTCTTGAAGGCGGGATAACCTTGTGGGGAAGTGCCCGTCGATATATTCACTTCTACACTGGGGCCAAACTGCGAGTGTTCTCTTTAAATAAATTCGGCTTTCATTTCAGCAGGATAATCTTCTAAAAGGCCCCTACTGACCACCTTTTAAAATGAAGCAGGCTTGTGTTCTAATAAAGGTCAATACTGTCCGCAAAACCAGTTTTATGCCCGAGAAGTTAGTTCCAGAACAAAGGGGCGCAATCTAAAAATATTTAGGGTGAAGCCATTTAGGAATGTAATCAGAAAGCATTTTTCTGGAACCTGCCCTAAAAAAGCTGTGGAGGTTGGGTCAATGCTGAGATCGATAGATTTTTGTTCAGTCAAGGGACATGGAGATAAGGAGGGCAAATGGAGTTATGATACAGGTCAGCCGTGATCCAACAAGCTCAAGGTACTGAATGGCCTCCTCTTGTTCCTATTTCTCACAATAGCTACTGTTTTATAGCCAGCGCATATCACCCTCTATGTGTTGAAAGTGTCCACTGGGGTCCCAAATGATGCACACAATGCTGTCTGATTCTTTTTCATCCACCATTTCCTGAAATTTCTGTTGTCCAAAATAAGGCTTTAAACAAAATTTCTGACGTGCATATTTCACAAGAACATGAATACATTGATCCTTTGAACTGCATTCTTTAACCCCTTCATTAATGTTTTTACATCAAGGCCAGGGCCTGGACTTGATATTTTTGCCCAGAGCTCTAACTCTATGATATTCAGTCAGCAATACTGATCGAGGTAATGTGCTTTCTTTTAGAGCTGTATGTGAGAGTAGAGCATGGCCTGCATGTGTGATAGCACTGGGGGTGCTTGTGAGAAACATAGAAAATAGGAGCAGGAGTAGGCCATTTGGCCCTTCGAGCCTGCTCCACCATTCATTATGATCATGGCTGATCATCCAACTTAGTAGCCTGTTCCCGCTTTCGCCCCATACCCTTTGATTCCTTTAGACCCAAGAGCTATATCTAACTCTTTCTTGAAAACATACAATGTTTGGCCTCAACTGCGAATTCCACAGGCTCACCACTCTCTGGGTGAAGAAATTTCTCCTCATCTCAGTCCTGAAAGGTTTACCCCGTATCCTTAGACTATGACCCCTGGTTCTGGACTCCCCCACCATCGAGAACATCCTTCCTGCATCTACCCTGTCAAGTCCTGTTCGAATTTTATAGGTTTCAATGAGATCCCCCCTCACTCATCTGAACTCCAGCAAATATAATCCTAACCGACTCAATCTCTCCTCATACATCAGTTCTTCCATCCCAGGAATCAGTCTGGTAAACCTTTGCTGCACTCCCTCTATAGCAACAACATCCTTCCTCAGATAAGGAGACCAAAACTGTACACAATATTCCAGGTGTGGCCTCACCAAGGCCCTGTATAATTGCAGCAAGACATCCCTGCTCCTGTACTCGAATCCTCTCGCTATGAAGGCCAACATATCATTTGCCTTTTTTACCGCCTGTTGCACCTGCATGCTTACCTTCAGCGACTGGTGTATGAGAACACCCAGGTCTCGCTGTATATTCCCCTCTCTCAGTTTATAGCCGTTCAGATAATAATCTGCCTTCCTGTTTTTGCCACCGAAGTGGATAACCTCACGTTTATCCACATTATACTGCATCTGCCATGCATTAGCCCACTCACTCAACTTGTCCAAATCACCTTGAAGCCTCTCTGCATCTTCCTCACAACTCACCCTCCCATCCAGATTTATGTCATCTGCAAATTTGGAGATATTACATTTAGTTCCCTCATCTAAATCATTAATGTATATTGTGAATAGCTGGGGTCCTAGCACCAATCTCTGCGGTACCCCACTAGTCACTGCCTGCCGTTCAGAAAAAGACCCATTTATCCCTACTCTTTGTTTCCTGTCTGCCAACCAAGTTTCTATCCATCGCAATACACTGCCCCCAATCCCATGTGCTTTAATTTTACATGCTAATCTCTTATGTGGGACTTTGTCGAAAGCCTTCTGAAAGTCCAAATAAACCACATCCACTGGCTCCCCCTCATCAACTCTACTCGTTACATCCTCGAAGAATTCTGGTAGATTTGTCAAGCATGATTTCCCTTTCATAAATCCATGCTGACTCTGTCCAATTCTACCACTGTTCTCTAAGTGCTCTGCTATAAAATCTTTGATAATGGACTCTAGAATTTGCCCCACTACCGACATCAGGCTGACTGGTCTATAATTCCCTGCTTGCTCTCTACCTCCCTTTTTAAATAGTGGGGTTACATTAGCTACCCTCCAATCTGTAGGAACTGTTCCAGAGTCTATAGAATCTTGGAAGATGACCATCAATGCATCCACTATTTCTAGGGCCACTTCCTTAAGTACTCTGGGATGCATACCATCAGGCCCTGGGGATTTATCAGCCTTCAATCCCATCAATTTCCCCAACACCATTTCTCTACTCATACTGATTTCTTTCAGTTCCTCTCTCTCACTGAGCCCTAAGTGATGGCACTGGGGTGGGTGCGTGCGTGTGTGTGTCAGCACGGGGGTGCATGCGAGACAGCGACACAGACTATTGATGACAAACCTGTTGCAGCTTTTGTTGTGTTCTACAAATTTCAGAAAGTGTATTAAGCTGAGAGTGAGACACACTGTCTTTCCTCATTATAATGGAGTTCATTTTTTATAACAATTGTTTACAATTTGTGGTACACAGCTTCTACTTATATTAACAGATCATCAAGTGCGCTATTTTGACAGAAACAGTAAATATTCTTATTGCAGTATCAATCCTCATTTAATGGTTTCTTTCAAAGATTAAAACAAATGAGCTGAATTTTGAAAGTTCTAATTACAGTGCTGATGATAGTAATTAAAATGTTCACATTTGGAGGGAGCCCCTCTAAATCCATTGCCGTCGGACTCATTCCTCGCCCGCCCCTACACATCTGACAAACAAGAATCCATCAGTGAGACAACTCAGATTCAACCACCAGTTCGGCAAATCTCAGCTCTGCCTTCCACAGTTTTGCCAACCAAAATTTCTTCCTTCATTGTGACACCAGATCAAAGGCTCCCTCGTCCCTCCCTACATCACCACATACCAGGATCTTTTCTTATAGCTATCAAATCCGAGGACTATCCCCCAATGCAACTAAACACCAATCCTCTGCCCAAATCCTGCTGCATATCAGATATTTACCACCAGGTGGTGCATTTTGCATACCATCTTACATATATAAAGGCCACTTAAAGCTTTCACAGAATAATGAACAGTTACAAAATTCAACTTCCAGACCATCAGTAAAAAGTTCAGAATACAAACTAAGAAAAATATAAAAACAAAAGAGATTTTTGAAGCAGCAAGTTGTTAAGATCTGGAATGCATTGCCTGAGGGGATGGTGGAAGCAGATTTAATAGTAACTTCTGAAGGGGGAATTAGATGTGTATTTAAAAATGAAAAATTTACAGGGCTATTGGGAAAGAACAGGGGGAGCAGGTTTAACTTGTAGCTCTTTCAGACAGCTGGACAGGCAGGGAGGTTTTACTGCAGCTGTACAGGACCTTGGTGAGACCACAATATACAATACAATACCCAGTTTTTGTCTCCTTATTTGAAGGAGGATATAATTGCTTTAGAATCTGGGGATGAAGGGCTTATCTTATGAGGAACGGTTATACCCATTGGCGTTTGCAAGAATGAGAGGTGATCTTATTGAAACACATACGATCCTGAGGGGACTTGATAGACCAGATACTGGGAGGATGTTTCCTCTTGTGGGGGAGACTAGAACTAGGGGACACAGTTTAAGAATAAGAGGTCTCCCTTTTAAGACGGAGATGAGAATTTTTTTCTTTCAGAGGGTTGCTAGTCTGTGGAATTCTCTTTCCCAGAAAGCAGTGTAGGCTGGGTCATTGAATTTATTCAAGGCTGAGTTAGATAGATTTTTGATAGACAAGGGAGTCAAGGGTTATGGAGGGCAGACAGGAAAGTGGAGTTGAGACCACAACCAGATTAGCCATCATCTTATTGAATGGCGGGCCAGGCTCGCAGGGCCGAATGGCCTACTCCTGCTTCTAAGTCCTATGATGGGTTGAATGGCCTCCTTCTGTGCAGTATGATATACAGTCCTTGTAAATCAGTGGCCCTGTTGTTAACTCCTGCAGAGCATCAACACTCCTATTGTTATAAAACATTATAACATCTGTGGCCAATGCCACATGAGATCTACTAGTAATATATTAAAAATCTAATTGGCTGAAGGGTTTAATTAGAGTGTGACAAGGTTACACAGGCTGCTTCATGTGAACAGGAATTTATAATTGTGTGTAAAATTTTTATATCACGCACACATATATCTTACTTGTAGCATCTTTTCCATCTCGAAGGACCCATTTCTTTAACAATATAAAGCTCTGAGTAATCAGAGAGTTTGGATTTTCAACCCGAATCTGATTTATATCATCAACGGAGAAGTTCAGTTCTCTCGCCAGCTCTGGAAGAACAATAAATGCAAAAAAAAGTTACTTTCTCGTTTCCCTTGTTGCAACACAGCAATTGTCTGCAAGCCAAACATCGGGTTACAGCAAGGAAGGAATGTAAGTCCTGTTTATATTAAAGGCAGACACACAGGAAAGAAAAACTCTCCCAGCCCAAGTCCTCTGTTCCTCTCACTACAGATTTCTGCTTATCCCTGGCCTCTCTGTTCCACCACTGGAAGTCAACCCTCCATCCAGTACTCCCCTGCCACATGGAACTCACTTCCAATGCCACTTATGCCTTGCCTCCTCTCTCCTTAGTCTTCAAAACGCCAAGAAGCCATCTATCAAAACGCTTCCTTTGGTCTCTCTTCCCCAACAGGTTTCTGTTCGGTGCACACCTGCCCCATCCACCCACCGCCTGCCACTTCCCCCAACCTCCACAATGCCAACACAGTAATGCATTGGAGACTTCCAGCTTTTGTTCATTTTTGTCAGACTAGGCAAGTTACTCAGAACCTGAAACAGGCCTAACATTCAATGTCAAAAGCTAAAGGTGTGGATTTGAACTAGGAAGGCATGAAAACAGAAAAGCTGGAGTCCTAAGAAGCATCGCGGAGGGAATGGTAAGAGTCACCACTTATTACAGGATCAGCCATTCCTGGGCCAAATCCACCCTCAGGAAAATATCTGTGGAACATCTTTTTTTGTAACACCGATTCTCCACATCCTCACTCGGAGCGTGAGATTTCCCATTTAGTTTTGTAACCACAGTCAGACTATCCAAAATAGTTTCAAACAAAGCTCCTGCAGTCAGGAAAGAGGCAGCAACATATTAAATTGCCAAGGTTTTGCCAAAGTTCATTTACTCTTATTGTTTATAACAATGAAGAGTCTCAATCTGTTCTTTGTTACAGCTAGCACATGTGCTAATATTGCACTCTGGAACTCTGTTAACGGAGCAGGTTTTCATTTCTGCCTATTCTGATTCTATTTAGTAGGCAGTTCACTAACATCCCCCGTCATGCACCACCAATACAGACCAAATTCAGCAACAGCATATTGCACCAGCAGGCCACCACTTGACTATTCATGCGGCATTCTCCGAATACATGGCACTCATTACCATTACGGTGCAAACGGACAATGACTGCTTCTCCCCCTTTTATCAACAGTGAAAATTTCTGCCCCTTCAACATTCAGATGGTACAAGGTCACTGGCAAGTTAATGCTAATTTTGGAGACTTCCTGATGTACACATCTCGAGGGAGGCCAGGGCTGTGTGACTGTTTCATGGTGGAAGGTTGTTGGGGGAAGGGAGGAGCGGGGGAAGGTGAAACACGAGCCAGGATTTTGTGAAGCTCCCTGAGGCAGGGTCAGAGGTGGTTGGGGGCGGGGGGGGGGGGGGGAGGGGGGGGGGGGGGGAAGGGGGAAGAGTTGGAACGAAGTACTGCTTCAGGTGGTGGGGATGAGGCGGCAGGGCAGTGAGTTCTCGCCTCCCCGTCACCCAGCGATTGTCCTGGAGGCAGGATAGGCCAACGACGGCCTTCCTGCTCAGAGGCCAATTGAGGCCCTTAAGTGGCCTATTAATGGCCAATTAAGAGTCTCTTCCCACCACTGCTGGGATCTTACTAATGGTGGGGTGGGGGGTGGGAGGAGGGGGTAAGCACTTTGTAAAACAAGGCACTCTCCCTGCGGGTTTGGGGGTGGGGGTTCCCTCCTTCATGGGCAATGTGTGGCGCACAGAGGACACCCAACTTTACCCCCAAGGAAACCCCCTCCCCCTGGACTGCACGACCAACCCCACCACCCCCCCCAATCCACCTTGCCAGGGCCTTCTGGGCTAGCCCCAGCGGCCCTGCCTCACCTACCTCTGTTCCGGGGTTCCACCGCTGGGCCTGGGTCCAAGGCTTCTGCAGTATGGGCAGTGGCCTCCGCTCCCAGTGGCACCGCCAATACTGCTGAGCTGCCGGCCTTCTGATTGGCTGGCAGATCTTGGAGGTAGAACCCCGGTCCCTTTAAAGACTTTAAGAACGAAGGAATCCTGCCTTTTTGGCCGGGTGCCAGGAGCCCTGCCTTCAACACAAAATCCAACCCACAGAGTGTAAGGAAGGCTGCATGAGATCTCCGAGGATTCTAGAGGAATGGGTCTAATACTGGCAAGTTGGATAAAACACAACAGAGCATTGTGCTTCTGCATATACATGAGCGAAACTACATATTACATAGAATTTAAAGTGCAGGAACAGGTAATTCAGCCCAACTGGTCTATGGTGGTGTTTATGTTCCACACAAGCTTCCTCCCGCTCTGTTCAACATCCCACCCTATCGACAAATCATCCTTTTCCTTTCTCCCTCATGTACTTCTCCAGCTTTCCCTTAAATGCATCAATGTTATTCACCTCAACCACTCCACGTGGTAGTGAGTTCCACATTCTCACCACTCTGAGTATAGAAGTTTCCCCTCAATTCCTTATTGGATTTATTAGTGACTATCTTACATTTGTGACCCCTATTATTGGTCTCCTCCACAAATGGAAACATCTTCTCTACGTCTACCCTATCAAACCTGTTCATAGTTTTAAAGACCTCGATCAGGTCCTCCCTCAATCTTCTCTTCCGAGAGCTGGGAGAGAAAAGGTGAATTTTCATTTAACACACAATCAGTTGAACAAATTAAACTCCCACGTTACTTTGTCATCTGCACTGCATTACACCAGTGCCAACTATATTAGCCGAAATTTACAAATACCTCTGAAAATACATAATGCATTCTTTTCTCGACTCAGCAATCACCAGTTGCTAACGGGTCTGCCCATATCAACACAACACAACCTAACACTGGAATCTGCTTCTCCAACTACACTGGAAAACACAATGACTTCAATTCAAAGAAACACCTGCTGAGACCTTGTTCAAAAAAAATAATTATGTACAAAGGCGTGACTGACTGAAGGAGACATTGGAGAACAGATCGACAGTCTGGGGAACCAGCTTTGAATCAGCAGCTGTGTATTTAAAGTATAGGGGATGTTATTTGAATCCTTTTGGCAGAAGAAACTTCAAGAAGCCTGCTTGTTTCTGAGTCAGAGGATCATGGGTTCTAGCCTGGACTCCAGAGACTTGAGCACATAATCCAGGCAGACATTCCAGTGCAGTACTAAAATCTATGATTAGGGACAGAGTGACTAAGCATTTGGACAATATGAACTGATCAGAGAGAACCAGCATGGATCTATCTGTAATGGGTAAGTCAGGTCTAATGAAACTAGTTGAATTTTTCGAGGAGGTAACTAATGTGGCAGGTAAGAGAGTGCCTGTGGACGTTTGCCATATGGATTTTCAGAAGGCATTCAACAAGGTTTCATGTAAGAGACTGTTAACAAAAATCTGAACACATGGAATTGAAGACAAACTACTGGATGAATAGGGAATTGATTAGGAGACAGGAGGCAGATAGTAGGGATAATAGGTATGTACTCAAGTTGGCAGGATGAGACTCGTAGTGTCCCCCAGTTATCTGCACAGAGCTGCAGCTTTACACTTTATTGAAGGGTGGAACTTATATAAAGCTCCAGCTTTAAAGCTCCATTATACAAAGTTCCAGCTAGACCTCATTTAGAGCACTGAGTTCAGTTCTGAGCATCCCACCTCAGGAAGAATACATTGGCCATGGAGGGGGTGCAGCGCAGATTCGCCAGAATGATACCGGGGCTAAAAAGGTTAAATTAGGAGGACAGGTTGCACAGACTGGGCTTATATACCCTTAAGTATAGAAGATTAAGGGTGATCTAATTGAGGTGTTTAAGATGATTGAAGGATTTGATAGAGTAGATAGAGAGAAACTATTTCCTCTGGTGGGCAAGTCCAGAACAAGGCGTATAACCTTAAAATTAGAGCTCGGCTGTTCAGGAATGATGTCAGAAAGCACCTCTTCACACAAAGGGGAGTGGAATTCTGGAATTCTCTCCCCCAAAAAGCTGTTGCGGCTGGGGGTCAATTGAAAATTTCAAAACTAAGATTGATAATTTTTTTGTTAGACAAGGGTGTTGAGGGTTATGGAATCAAGGTAGGTTGATGGAGTTAAGAGACAGATCAGCAATGATATAACTAAATAGTGGAAGAAGCTTAAGCAGCTGATTGATGTATGCATATTCCTACTTTATTATGGAGACTGCACTGACATCTTTCAGATGAGCTAAACCAAGGCACAGTGGCGCAGTGGTTAGCACTGCAGCCTCACAGCTCCAGGGACCCGGGTTCGAATCTGGGTACTGCCTGTGTGGAGTTTGCAAGTTCTCCCTGTGTCTGCGTGGGTTTTCTCCGGGTGCTCCGGTTTCCTCCCACAAGCCAAAAGACTTGCAGGTTGATAGGTAAATTGGCCATTATAAATTGTCACTAGTATAGGTAGGTGGTAGGGAAATATAGGAACAGGTGGGGATGTTTGGTAGGAATATGGGATTAGTGTAGGATTAGTATAAATGGGTGGTTGATGGTCGGCACAGACTCGGTGGGCCGAAGGGCCTGTTTCAGTGCTGTATCTCTAATCTAATCTAATCTAAAGGCACTGTCTGCCCTCAAGGTGGGCATAAAATATTCCATAACACCATTTGAAGAGGAACCCGGTGTCCTGACCAATATTTATACCTCAAGCAACATCACAAAAATAGATTATCAAATTGTTCAAATTGGCTGTCGTGGTTCCTATACTAACATAACAATATAAGAAATAGGAGAATTAGACTAAACGGCCCGTCGAGCCTGCTCTGCTATTCAATATCATGGCTAATCTTGGGCTTCAATTCCACTTTCCCACCTGCTCCCCACATCCCTTGATTCCCTGAGAGACCAAAAATCTATCTATCTCAGCCTTAAATATATTCAACAATGCAGCAACCACCACCCTATGGGGGAAAAATTCCAAAAATTCAGAACCCTTTGAGTGAAGTAATTTCTCCTCACATCAGTTCTAAGTGATCGGCCCCTTACCCTGAAATTGTTCCCCCTTGTTCCAGATTCCCCAGCCAGGGGAAACAATGTCTCAGTATCTACCCTGTCAAGCCCTTCATAATCTTGAATGTTTCAATGAACACCTCTCATTCTTCTCAATTCCAGAGAATATAGACCAAATTTAATCAGCCCCTCATCATAGGACAACCCCCTCATCCCAGGAAGCAATCCAGTGAACCTTTGCTGTACTGTCTCCAATGCAAGTATGTCCTTCCTTAAATATGGAGACCAAAATTGCAAACAGTATTCCAGGTGTGGTCTCACCAAAGCCCTGTACAAATGTAGCAAGATGTTTTTATTCTTGTACTCCAATCCCTGTGCAATAAAGGCCAACATGCCATTTGGCTTCCTAACTGCTTGCTGCACCAGTATTCTAACTTTTTATGTTCCTTGTATGAGTACATCCATGCCTCTCTGAACATCAACAGTTACAAGCTTCACACCTTTTAAAAAATATTCTGCTTTTCTATTCTTACTACCAAAGTGAATAACCTCACACTTCCACATTATACTCCATTTGCCACCTTGTTGCCCACTCACTTAACCTGTCTATATCAACTGCAGCCTCTTTGTGTCCTCCTCACCACTTGCATTCCCACCTAGATTTGTATCATCAGCAAACTTACTGTGTCTCTTCGTCCAAGTCATCAATAGATTGTAAATAGCTGAGGCCCCAGCACTGATCCTTGCAGCACTCTGCCAGTCAGCCTGCCAACTTGATAACGCCCATTTATCCCTACTCTCTGCCTCCAATCTGTTAACCAATCCTCTATCCATGCTAATATATCGCCCCAACTCCATGAACCCTTATCTTGTGTATTAACCTTTTGTCTGGCACCTTATCGAATGCCTTTTGGAAATCCAAGTATACTACATCTACTAGGTGCCCTTTATCTACCCTACTAGTTACATCCTCAAAAAACCCTAATAAATTTGCCAAACAGGATTCCCTTTCATAAGGTCATGTTGCCTTATTCGAATCATGCTATGCTTTCCTAAGTGCATTGTTAAGATTTCGTCAATAGTAGATTCCAGCACTTTCCCAATGACTGATGTCAGGCCTGTAGTTCCCTGTTTTCTCATTCCCTCCTTTATGAATAGTGGTGTTACATTTGTTAACTTCCAATCTGCTGGGACTGTTCCAGAATCTAGGGAATTTGGAAAATCATAGCCAGCGCATCGACTACCTCTGCAGCTATCTCTTTTAGAACACGAGGATGTAGGCCATCAAGTCCTGGGGAATAGTTGCATTTCAGTCCCTGTTACAGACAGAAGAGAGACGATAGGGATGGCTCACCCTATTCTCGACTGACCGAAGACAGCGTGAAGAGAAAAAAAGCTTTTTAACTCCTGAGTGCTTTTACTGTCAGAAGCAGACAGAAGACACGTTTTCTTGTAAATTTTGAAAGAAAGATAAATGTTTATTGTTCACCACCTGAATATACGCAACTACACCCACTCTCACACTGATACACACACTCAAGAAAAGATTGCGATTATAAAAGCAGCGTGCACTTAGGTCTTATGATTTCAAGAGTTCTCTGTTACACATGATGCAGGCCTGTAATCCCTTTTTTGTCCACTGAAGAAAAGCTTTGGAGCTTTAGGAGGACAGATTTGCTGCACCTTTATGCTCATAGTAGCAAATTTCTCTTATTATACTCCAGCCAATGTTCAATGGCGAAGCCCTAGTATGGTTCCCCAGCTGAAGAGTTCAGGGCCAATTCGAGTCTCTGTCTACATGTGGTTTAAAGCTGGTGGTCTTAGGCAGGGTCTTTTCTCTTCATTGGCATAGATGTTTTTCCCTGCCCGCACCGAATATGCCTTATTAAAATGCCTGATCAGAAACCTATTTGTCATGTGACCAGAGCATCTCCTTTCATTGTCCTCATAAATAGTTTCTGATCATTAGGCCATTGCCAGACAATGGAGTCCAGGTATCAGTCATCCATTTACCATCTTGATAAAATTGAGCTTTTCACACCCATTCTCTGGATTTCAAGTTTGGAGTCAACATGTCTGCAGCAGTATTGTGAACCCAGTATTTTTAAAAAAACTAGTTCGAGAGATGCAGCCATTACCACAAGAAGGGTCGTTTGCATTTTAATGACTTCACCAAGCCTTGTCCAGACATGAAAATTAGCTTAGGGTTCTGGCAGTTCCATATGTATTGGCAGGAAAGAAAAGGTCACCTGACCTCTCAACTCCATCTTGTTTTACAGGGAAGTGTCTGTTTTGGGTTTACTTCATAACATCATATTTATCGTTCGAATTGCGTGAGCGTGGCATCCCTTAAGGCTGGAATTTTATGTTGGGCAGGAGGCCCGTTCACCAGCCAAAAAGTCGGTGAGCCCACCTCCACTGGGCCTGGGGAGCCACGCCAGGGTTTCTCACTCCCCAGGCCCTTAATTGGCTTTGGGGGGACTTCCACCTCCTCCTTGAGGCAAGAAGTCCCACCTAACAGAAGTGCAGGCCACTCAGTGGGCTGGCAGCTCTCAGTCCCAGCAGCATCACCAGGAGCGGTGGCCACTGCTGGGACTGCACCCAACCAATGGCAGCAAGAGGGACAACGGCCCAGGAAAGAAGGTATGTTTTTGGGGCCTCACTGGGCACAATCGGCAAGGCAAGGGGCGGCCAGTTATGGGGGGTGGGGTGGAGTGCTGTGCAGTGGGGGCGGTTGGGCTGTGGGGGGTGCCGCCCATTGGGCGCAGCGTGCCCTATCAGGAAGGCCCCCACCCAGCCTGCAAGAAGGCTGCCAAGTTTTACCTGGATGCATTCTGGCAGCTTTTGCTGCCCATTCTGGCGCTGGTAAAAGATCAGCGGCGGTGGGAGGAGGCCCTTAAGTGGCAGTTAATTGAGTTGGGAACGGCACCCTCTTCTTCCCTCACAATTTTATGGCCCCCCCCCCCCCCCCCCACCACCAGCCCGCTCCTGTGGGGGCTGCAAAATTCCGTCCTAGGTTTCTACGGTATTTTTTCTCAGATATTAAGATATTAATCACCTTAATTTGCTCACTCTTATTAGCCCCTAGGTTACCCTCTATTTCTGGCTTGTAACTTGCATCTTCTACTGTAAAGACAGACACAAAACACTTGTTCAATGTCTCTGCCATTTCATCATTCCCCATGATAATTTCTCCTGTCTCTGCTTCTGAGGGGCCAATGTTTACTTTAGCTACTCTCTTCCTTTTTATATACTTGTAAAATCTCTTATAATCCTTTTATATTCCTGGATAGTTTACTCTAATATTCTATTACTTTCCTTTTTATCAACGTTTAGGTGGCCCTTCACTTGTTTCTAAAACACTCCCGATCCTTAGACTTACTACTATTCTTTGCAACATTATAAGGCTCTTTTTAATCTTAATACTATCCTTAAGGTCCTTAGTAAGGCATAGCTGGATCTTTCTCACTGAGTTTTTGTTTTTCAATGGAATGCTAGTTTTGTTGAACATTTTGAATTGTTTCTTTAAATGTTTCCCACTGTTTATTTACTGCCATAACTTTTAGTCTATTTACCCAAGCAACCTTAGCTACTTCTCACCTCAAACCTACGTATTTAGCTTTGTTTAAGTTTAATATTCTTGTTTGTAATTGGAGTATGTCCTTTTCAGACTCATTGTTGAATTCAATTGTATTATGATCACGATTTGCCAGCGATTCTTTTACTATGACATCACTAATTAACCCTGCCTCATGCACAATACTAGATCTAAAATAGCTTTATCCCGAGTTGGTTCCACAACTTATTGCTCCATGAAACTACAACAGTGACTATACTTCAAAAGTACTTTATTGGCTGTAAATGCTTTAGGATGTTGTCCTGAGGTCAAGAAAGGTACTACATCAATGCAATTTTTTTATGTTATGTGAAAGACTTAATTTTTTCAGTAAGTCTGATTGATTTACATTATTGCCTTGCACCACATTCATCAGCAGCACAAAGGTGAAAATCTGACAGAACTGCACATTTTGAAATAACTTGTGTCCAATTTGAAGTTGACCTGTTCTATTTTGTTGCTGAAGTCAGACTAATACCACACTTTAGTTGTGATTATTTTGCACGCTATAATGAGGAGATACAGTGGGTGGTATTTAATGGATGCAACAGGGATCTCGCCTGGCAACTGACGAGCCGGTGAGAGCCCTATGTCGCTTCTTTTCGCAAAGGCCCGCCACATCACGTGCGGAATTGATGGTGGGAGGGGTTTCATGGGGTGGGGGGTTGTGGGGAGCGGGATCTAGGGGGATCAGTAGCAAGAGTGGGGGGTGGGGGTCTCAGAGGGCAACCCCCCCTTTCCCAATGCTAGGTCCCTTGATCAGGCACTAAGTGTCTTTGAACAAGGGACCCCCACCCCCCCCTCCCCCAGGACCAGGGAAATCTCTTAGAGATTGGAGGAATTCACGGAAGCAGTCTGAACACTCAGGACAGGTGATCCCACTGTGCGTCACTAGGGGTCCTGCCATCCGCTGTCTATCCAGGTCGGCACTGACTGATTCCACAATGCCTCGTGGACTCTTGTTGCATTGCTTGATTGGAGGTGTTCAGTGGCATTGTATGAAAACCTGAGGTTTCCTGTCTGCCCAACACTGAGTGAGCTCCTGGCAATAGGCACAATCCAGGCAGGAGGCTTTCCATAACTGAAAAGGCAATTCATAACATTAGCTATTTTAATCAGGAATAGTGCTGTAATAAGCAATCCTGACACACAGGAATGGATTTTATGCTCTCCTGTGGCGAGTTTGAAGCAATGATAAAGTGGCCAAGCAACAGCGTGACTACAGTCAACACGGCACTCAGGACATCACGTTCACCTCACCTTCCACATGTGCCCGATTTCCTATCCCAGTTAAAGGTTGGCTCGGGTCTGCAAATGAAACCTGACCCGAGCCCGACAGAACCACATCCAACCCGAACCCGACCTGTCCCGAGCCCTTTCAATTCTTCTGCGCCCGACCCGACCATCAGCTATACCTTTCAAGTCCAAAAAGTACATTAACATTGGAGCCACTTACCGGAGGTGGTGATAGAGTGTGTCTGACCCAGCCTGACCCGACTCGAGCCCGAATACCGGACCCGGAAGAGCAACCCGACTCGAACTGAACCCGACACGTCTTCGGGTCCCATTGGGTAGCCATGCTCTAATCCCAGTAAACACCCGCTTAAATGGGTTGAAGATGTGCCAGAGGGCTGGGAAGTTCCAGCTATCCACTGCAGGAGGGTATATGGCAGGAGTAACTACAAGCTCACCTGATTTCCCGTCATAAGAAGCCAGAGAGCCATACCAATCCGGAGAGATTCCCATTGAGTTGCAGCACCTTACGTATGCCCAACATGGAAGGAGGGGAGGGTAGAGAAGAGCGCAAGGGAAACAGTAGCTGGAGGGGACACTCGGTTAACTTCTAGAATCCATGTCTTGTACACCTGTACCTAAGCCAAAGCATTGGGGGAAACATATATTGCTCATACTATCATTTCTTGTTTGGCTGCACATTTAAAAAAAATATTTTATTAATTCTCTGGATATGGGCAATGCTAGCAAGCCCAGCATTTATTGCCCATCCTTAGTTGCCATTGAGAAGATGGTGATAGTGAGTTGCCCTCTTCTTGAACCACTGCATTCTGTGTGCTTTGCTTTTGGTTACTCCATGCTTAGGAGAACAAAATCGCGCAGCGTGCATCACAGGAGCGCAATCTTAGCAAGGCTGGTGGGGCAGTGTTATAAAACGGCAGATGCAAATTTTAGATTAGGGTTGTCCAACCTTTTCATGTGGGGGGCCACATTACAATTTTTGTCTTGCAACGGGTGGGGCGGGGGGGCAGTGAGACAATTTCGGAAAGATAAAGGCATTAAAATTTATCTGACTTTTAATCAAAACAACAACAAAGGTGCATTTTTGTGAAGAAGCTTTAAATGAGAAGACTATTGACTTATTTTCTCTTCACTATGTTAGACACTAATTTAATGAGATACCTGGCATTTTTTTGCTTACACAAGTAGTCAATGTTTGCCCACACACTTCTTGTAGCGATGCGGACTATTCCCAATTAATGTCATTCTGTCAGGAGTGATCTTGATCACTCTCTCTCTCTGTCCACCACCCCCCCCCCCCCACCCCCCACCCCTCTTTCTCTCTCTCTCTCTGTCCCCCTCGCTCTCTTTGTCCCCCTTTCTCTCTCTCTCTCTGCCCCCCCTCTCTCTCTCCCCCTTTATGCCTCTCTCTCTCTGTCCCCCTTTCTCCCTCTCTCTGTCTGCCCCCTCTCTCTCTGCCCCCCTTCTCTCTCTCTCTGCCCCCCTTTCTCTTTCTCTGTCCCCCTTTCACTCTCTCTCTCTTTCTCTGTCCCCCTTTCTCTCTCTCTCTCTCTCTGTCGCCCTTTCTCTCTCTCTCTCTCTTTCTCTGTCCCCCAATCAGTCTCTCCCTTTCTGTCTCTCTGACAGATGCAGAGAGTGATAATGCTCAGCAGATAGTTGATGTATTTTTAAATCACAGTCAGTTTCACAGCTGACAGTTGCTTACAGCCGCAACAGCCATTTCCCAACTTCAGACAGATTTGAGATTTTCCGGTGGGCTTTTAAAAAATCCTGAATCTGTCCGAAGTTGGGAAATGCCTGTTGACGCTGTCAGGAACTGTCAGCTGTGAAACAATTTCCGATTTTTTTTTTGAAAAGCCGGTCTGCAAAAGAGGCCAGTGGGAAATTCCTCATTTTCATTCACGGACCCCTGGTGAGGATGAGGAACGGCCCCAGGTACAGTTTACACCCACAGGCCAGATGGAAACCTTCGGCGGGTCGGATCCTGGCCTGCAGGCTGTATGTTGGACAATCCTGTTTTAGATTGCAATCTAGCCCCTGATCTATCTAAGCCTCTGAAGCAGTGCTTAGAAAGATACTTATTGCATGCTTTGCAATAATGCTTGTGACTGCACATGCCTCTGTGTAATTTTGGTCATCTGATGTTCCAGCCAGGTGCAACAGTTCCATATTACTGTTGAGTACTGAGTCCCAGGATTTTGATCCAGTGATGGCAATATATGTTGAAGTCAGGATGGTGTGTGACTTGGTAGTACAGGTTATGGGATTGGGATCTGCTGTCAAAGAAGCCTTGTTGAGTTGGTGCCATGCATTCTTAGGATAATATACTTTATTTTCACAGTGCCCAGTAGGTTTCCTTCCAACAGATGTTGATGTAGTGCAGAGCACAACAATGTTACTGAAGGTTACTGGGCTACTGCATCACGTATCTGCAGAGAGACTAATACATTGGGTGGATGTAGCTGAAAGTCTCATTTGTGAGAGACTGGTGTATGACTCTTGTTGCCTACAGTGATGTTGAACTAGACTATCTTCTGACTGGTTGTCAGGGTCTTGCTCGGCTTTTGGTTGCTCCATGTTTAGGAGAGCAAAACTGCACAGCATGCATCACAGAAGAATAATCTTGGCAAGTCTAATGGGGCAGTATTATAATACAGCAGATGCAAGTTTTATAATACAGAAGCAGTGCTTCAAAAGATGCTTATAATATGCTTTGCAATACTGCTGGTGGCTGCACATCTGATGCTCCAGGCTGTTGCCTATTAAGCCAATCAGACATGCAATATAACTCTGCAGCTGTTGAATCCCTCACAAACTCTAACAACCTGTAACAAGCTAAAGTCAGTCTGTTCTCTCACTTTTTACTAGTCATCTTTTGTAGGCATAGGAACACTCATTAGTACTAAGCATGGACAAAGTCACCTGTTGGCATTTTCTTTCAATACTACACCACTTTTTCTAACATCTTCACTAAGTTTAACAAAGGGAGCCATGTCAGGTCCTTTGTTTCATAATCAGAACGTAGCTTAAAGATGAGTAATTCAAAAAATAACACCATAACTGAACAACAGCCACACCCTTCAATTTCAGATGCTTTGTTTAATGATTCCACTGGATTGGATAAGAATGATTGCTTTACATTAGCACCTACAGCTCTGGTCATTCGGCCCATCATGTCTGTTCCAGCTCTTTCAAAGAGCTAGCCAATTAGTCCTACTCCCCTGTTCTTTCCCCGTGACCCTGCAAAATCTTCCTTTCCAAGTAAACATCCCGCTCCCTTTTGCAAGTCACTATGAATCTACTTTCACCACCACCACCACCACCACCCACCCCCACTTTCAGGCAGTGCATTCCAGATCAAAACAACTCACTACCTCACTGCCCCAAATTTTTGCCAATTATTTTCAATCTGTGTCCTCTGGTTACCGACTCTTCTGCCACTGGAAACAGTTTCTCCTTATTTACTTGATCAAAACACTTCATAATTTTGAACACCTCTATTAAATCTCCCTTAACCTTCTCTGCCCTGAGGAGAACTATCCCAGTTCCTCTAGTCTTTCCACATAACTGAAGTCCCTCATCCCTGGTACCATTCTAGTAAATCTCCTCTGGATCCACTCCAAGGCCTTGACATCTTCCTAATGCGTGATGCTCAGAAGTGAATACAATACTCCTGCTGGAGCCTATCCAGTAATTTATAAAGGTTGAGCATAATTTCCTTGCTTTTGTACTCCATGCTTCTGTTTATAATGCCAAGGATTGCATTTTTTTCTTTTAAAAAAAGGCCGTATCAACTTGTCTTGCCAACTGCAAGTGCTCCAAATAGCAACTGGACTTGCATTGATCTATTATAAAGATTCCAAATGTAGGTTAGGACTCCACAATTCAGTGTGGTTTTTATTTTTCTCGAGGGCGTAAAAAGATAATGAAAGTGCATCTTACCTGTCCAGCTCAATCCCAGATGATCTGCTACAATGGCTGTCCTTATATCTGTCCTTTCGCATGGGCTCTGAGGACCTGCGGTTTCAAATACTGCATTAGACCAACATTCCACGTTTCACACAAAACATCCAAATTTTGGTCATATAACTACGCGTGCCCATATTATAAATGACATCAACGCTCCCTAGTGACCTAAACAAGCTTAAATCCCATCATGGATCTCAAGTAAGGTCAGATTCAGAAATGCCGAATATAAAAAAATTATGTAATATCACAGTGCAATATTGATAATGGATCTAAACATGCTGAAAACACCCAAGAACTTTGTTAATGTAGTGTATCTAGAGGCGATGAACAAACTATATGTTTTTTTTAAATAAAGGTTCTTGCTACACCAGTGTTGCACCTTCTTGTCTGACTTATACATAATCATGGGACTACAGAGGGCATTGCCTAATGTTCTCTGCTTAAAGTTGGCCGGCATGCTTAACTAAGTGAAGACTATTGGGATTACACTGGAGAAAAAGGGGGATACAAGACAACACAAACAATGACAATGACGACATGGCAGCTAAGGGTAAGTCACGCCACAGGCAATCACAAATAATCATGCACTAAAGATCAACAAGTCGAAAGTTTTACAAACTAGGCTTGATCTCCGCGATGCGAGCCACGCGAGGCCCAGAAACCTGACTGCTTTCCTCCCCACCAGTCCTTTTACTGTTCCTTGTCTCACTGTAGACCTTTTCAACCTTTGATTTTAAAGGCGCTGCCTCTGGTCTCATATCTCTAGGAGACCTCGATGTAATGGAAGGTACGCCGGCTTCCGATAAGGATGCATTTCTCGACGTGCTGTCTTCATCATCAGAGACCTGTGACTGCACTTTTTTCTCTTCATCGGCAAGTCGATCCACAAGTTTTAACGCCTCACCACTAATCCCTTTAAAATATTCAACTGAATGTTTACAGACCTCACTCAATTGCCCCTTTCCTGTTCTACTTGATTTAATTGTGGCTGTGCTCGATCTTACCTTAACTGGTAGTCTGGAATAAAACGGCTTAGACTTTACTTTTTCTCCCTGTCCCTGTCCTAAACGGGATTGAGATATTGCCATTGAAGGTGAATTAGTTTTGTCAATATTTTTAACGGGAAGTCTAGATTTTGTCTCAAAACATTTGGGATGATCTGCTTTCCCCTTTAACTCACTCTTCCTAGCCTGTTTCATCTTGCATGCTGCCGTTTTCTGCTCTTTATGAGAAACTGATGATGAAGGCATGGATGTTTTAACCGGAAGTCTCGATTTGGGCTTTTTTATTGGTTCTGCAATTTGCTTATCTAGTTTTACTATTTCACTTGTTGGAGTTGCCAATGAACCTGGATTTTTCTCATTTGTTTGCACAGCCGATACAATTTTTGGTTTGGCTTTAGACTGACTACTATTCTGACTGCAGTCAGTATCTGGGTCTGGGGAATCAAGTCTGTCATTACAATTATTTATTGGCAAATCGGCCCTTTCATTTTGAATGATACATTCCTGACTCGTAGCTCTAGTCTCAATTGTAGCCATTTCTAAGACTGTATGTTCTGAAACCTGATAATCTAACAGCACAGCATCAGCTTTAACTTCGACCGCCTCAGTTGCACCCGCATCTTTCTTCATTGTCATCGTAGAAGCAGAAATTCCCATTTTAATTGGCGTGCGTAATTTAGGATCAACTTTAGCAGCAATGGCCGATGAGCATTTGTCCGCTGCATTGCCGCTGGATACCATTTCCAGGCCATCTCCACTAGCCTGGACTTTCTCATGCTCAACTTGTGGTGTCTCTACTGGTGCCTCAGTTATGTTGTCCCCTGACTGAGGCAGTGTTGTGACTACAAGTGTGTTTTTAACCCTTTCCCCCTTGTCCCCTGACTTCCCTTCAGCAGTATGCTCACCAATTTGGAAAAATTGGAGCCTTTCTTCAACAAAATCCCTCTTGCTCATGTCAATTGCACCACTGCGAGTCATCTCAAACATCTTCCCTTCATGAAATGGGAAGGGATTAGGCTCACTAGTTGGAGTGCTCTCATCTGTTGGGGTTCTGGCTGGGGTTGTATCTGGTGTTGTTGCTTGGGACCTGTCCTCTACTGCTAAGCCAAAGGCTTTTTGCTCATCCTCTCTCAACCTAGCTTCAAAGACTTCATCGTCCCCTCGGCCATTAGACCATGGATCAAAGTCAAGGCCTTTGGTAGCAACAGTTTTAAACGGGGTTGCAAATTCTTCCTCTAGTTTGTAACTAAAATATGTATCATTAAACCGAGTTCTGTCAGGATGCCTGCCTTCCAAAGTGAAGATCTCGGGTCCTGGTTTACCATCAGTTTGCCCTTCGCCTTTCTTTTCAGAAGTCTGAGCTTTAGACTGCAAGGGTGCTTCTTCTTCAGCGCCTACCTTTCCTTCTTCCTCAATTACTGCAAGTTTACCCTGGCTATAGGAACGATCCCCCTGCTTCAATATCCCTTCAGTGACCCATATATCCATCTTGGATTCTATTCCCTGATTCAAGGATTTAGAGTCCGTTTCAGTTAAACCATCGTCTTCATCCTGCAGATCGTATCCATCGAGAGAGTCGACTTCTGTGGCATCTGTGTCATGGGAGAACTCTGCAGTTGTTGCAATGGAGCACTCGGTGACGGACTGGTCGTTATTGCCATTTGGGACTGCATCGTTCTCTGAGCTATCGTCAAAAGCAAACTCTTCATCGCCATCTTGAGGATCGTTGGCACTTTCAAGCTGCCCTTTGGCTTTACATCTCGATGAGCCAGCAGGGCTGTCATCGTGGAGCTTAAAGGTGTACTTTTTCAGTGGAGCGGGCTGAAAAATGGATTCATCGCTGCTCGAGTCGCTTTCATTGGCTCCGGGTGGGGTGGGGGAGGGTGGCTGGACCCTGATGACAGGCTCGGTCAAAAAGTGTTTGTCGTGCTCTTCCTGCAAATTGAGCTCGATCATATCCAGCTCAACTTCAGCAGCGGCAGAATGCTCATTTTTCCTCACAACGGGCGTCTCTGCATCCAAGGCGTTGATAGGTGGGGGCGGAGGGAACTCAATGTAGGCCACGCGGTTTTCTTTCGGTCGTTTGTCATTTCTGTCCGATTCACTCGGCTTTGCGGGTCTCGCTGCAAATTCACTCGCTTCTTTAACGGAGGCTGCTTTGGCCAGCTCTTCCTCTTCTGACTCTTCGGAAACTTCTGGGATTGGACTGGGTTTTCCGTGCATGGTTGGTAACTGAGAAGAAAACGCATAGCTGATTTCCTCAGAACTGGGCGTTTCAGGTGTAAGAGGGCTTTTACCAGAGCTTTCTATAAGTGATACTTGTTCCAAGGTGTCATCTTCTGGACTACCCTCAGGAGAAGGGGGCTGCTTGTGGGGTCTAACTGTATAAAAAGTGCCCCTTGTCTCCTGCACTGTCCTGCTCTCCTGACTGATCATTCTTTTAAAACTTCCTTGGTGTGAGCCTGCAGTTTCTTTTTCATACTGTTTGCCCATTTGAACAATACTGACATACACAGGCAAAGTCTTTATCTCCTTAAAACCTTCGATGCTCGCTAAGGGTGCCACTTTTTCCAAATACTCAACTGGACTCCGATCAAAGAACTCAGTCAATGATGCATCTTTAACAGGACTAAACTCCAGAGAGTCAGGAGATTTGACCGGTGAGGTTTCCAGTTCTTCCCGATAACTGCCTGCATCCACATGATCGGAATGACAGTCCTTGGCACCATTAGTCTGAATACTGGTCTCTGCTACTTCAAAGAGCTGCTTTCCCTTTCTGACCCGACTGAGAGTCATGTTGGACACACTGGTTATCATTTCAGACTTGTGGGGTTTCACCTGATCGCCATTGCATTCTTGCATCCGAGAAGCCAATTTTGATTTTTCTTCCAGAATTCTGACTGGGATCTGCGATAGACTTGAACTCTCCTTTTTCACAGTTCGTACTCTGGTTTGCTCACCGGCACAGTCATCATCTTCCCTAACAACTAGCTCTGTGTAAACCATTTTCTTGGATGGAGAGGTCAACAGAGCTTCTTGAATTTCTTTTACTGAAGGCCTATTATTTGACAGATGCTCCTTCTCCATTAGAGAGGGGCCAACTTTTTCCTGCGTCTGCCCAATGGCATTAAACTCAGCATGAACAGCGTCATTTTCCTTCAGGCTGTCATGTACAAGTACATGTGTAAGCTTGTCCCGAAGTGATTTGTGATGGGAATTCCCACAGTTTTCCCAAGTTCTGTAGACTTTTCTCTCTTTATCTAATTTTATTTGTGACTCAGATTCTTTATTCAACGTTGCATCTTTTTCAGATGACCGTACAATGCCTTTTGTACCAAATGTTAACTGCTTTGGAGTAGTGGCTGCAAATTGGGAAACATTTGCATGTGACATAACTTCCACTGTCTTCTGAAGCACTGGCTCTGCTCCAATGTTCAAACCTCCCAGTCCACTTAAATCTTTCAACTTACTGGTGTGCACTTCCTTTATCGTTGAGATTGCCCCTTCAGCTGCATGCTCCAGCTTCTTCTGATTGATTTCTTTCAAAGAAAATTGATAGACTGGCAGCTTGCTTTCATGCACTCTTTTAAGAGAAAGGTTTTGCTGCCCTTCTTGCAGGTTCTTTTCGAAAAAGCTCATTCTTGCTTCGTCGTCAACTTGACTGCAAGAATAAGGACCAACAAACTTTCTGAACTTGCCATCTATGTGATCGTCCTGCACACCTCGGTCGTGCAGGTGGGTGTGTTGTGAGGATTCATTGCTTTTCTGCGTTATAACTGGCTCAGTTTTCGAATGCGGGGAACTGTTTCTCGTTTGTTTGCAATGGAACGCTGGTTGCGACAGATCTTCATTTTGTTTCAGTTTATCTTTCGCGCCATCTGAGAAGCTTGGGTAAGTCCTTCGTGCAGGGCCCGGTACCGAGTCGGCTGCCCTTTTCTCTTCGGCACGTACAGAATACTTTCGAAAGCACTGGTCACTCTGTTTCTCCTGGCTCCATTCATCATTCAGCATTCCGTCAGTCAGTCGTAGCTTCTCGGGACTACTGCTGGCAGAACTCAACCCGGACTGTGTTTGTGTTCCTTCCCTTCTGTGTGGCTTTTTCTCTGGCGACTGCAGCTCGTCATTTAACTTCTCTGTTTTATCTCGAAAAAACTGAGACACTTCAGTTAGCTTCTCTTCCGCTTCTTTCACTGTTCTATCCACCCTGTCTTCATAAATTAGTTTTTCTCTTCCACCTTCGAGCCTGTCCTCACTAAAACGCATCCACAGGGCATGCTTTGGACTGCCAGACTCTGATGGATAGTGCAGTACTGTAACCTTTTCATACGGATCGTCCTGGCCAGTGGACTTCCCCAGATTTTCAGGCAGCATTTTGTGCAACTTAGCAAGTTCTTTCTCCTGCGCTGAATCATTCTTTCTTTTGTAATGACCAATCGCCTGCGAGTCCGCACAGAAGACCTGAGGCTGCTCGGTGACTGATTCCTCAGTATCGGAATGAGAAATATCCATTTTTTCAGAAAGAAGCATTTTCTCTGCAAACCTGTAAGACTCTCCTCTCAGCTCTGAGTATTCATCGTCGTGATACTCGACAGAATGCTGAGTGAGAAACTTCAGCGTTTTGTACGAGTCATCAGAGACGAGCTGTGCAGAGCTCGGGCGGCTATCATCATCCTGGGAGACGGGAGTGTTCACTCTTGACGATTCCATGTAGGATGGAAGAGATTCTTCAGCAGTGAGCTCCTCTTCCTCTTGTTGTGCCTGCTCATCCTGACAGACATCAAACTTCTCTGGGAAAGCTTTGGCTTCCCTTACTTCACCATCTCCCAGAAAATCTTTCTGATAAACAAATAGCTCTCTCTCGGGGAGCTTTTTTGTCTCTCTTACAATGACTTCTGTTGGATCTGCTTTACTTCCTTTCTCGATATGATACTCGATGATTCTTTCCACTTTTGGCTTCAAGTTGGAGTCTTTATCGAGATACATCGATGGCGTTTCTCCAGTCTTGCTGCCTTCTGAAGAAACTGTTGACTTGTGCTCAAACAGACCAGCTAATTCTTTGGAAGGATCGCGACCCGACTGAAAAGCTTTCATTATATCACGAACAGACATAGTTTCTTCTATTCTTTCACTTGCATTGCTTTCAGTGGAAGGAGGTGTGTGATAAACCATTCTAGTGGTTGTTGTAATGTGAGTTTCTTCTTTCACACGCACTTCTTTGGCCTTCAAGCATTTACTGTCTTCGTCCTCTGACCGCATTTTAATTTGAAAAGCTTTCACCTTGTCCTTGATTGACCCAATTGGTTTCTCTTCCACTTTTGAAAACATCTCTGTGCTTTGCGATGGAGCCAATCCGTCAGTTTTGGACTCCTGCGTTTCATCTGGTGAAGGCTCGTAGCTTCTAATGACACGAACTACTTCAGTCCGTGTTTCTGTAATAACTGGAGGTATGGGGACATCATGAAACAGAGGCTTAGGCCCAGTGCTCTCTGCGCTCTGAGGGGCTGAAGGAGTCTTTTCACTTCTGGTCTCAAACCCACTGTCTGATAGAGGACTCTTATCTTGATCATGCTGAGAAAAATCATCAGGTGACTCCAAGATTGCTTCTGTCGCCATCATTGCATCGGCAAGTTTGCTCAACTCCTTCTCCGAAGCAGAAGGCTGCATGGGAGGTGGGGGCATCTTAAGTTTATGTTCTGGCAAAGGCATTGCTGGCTTATGAGATCTCTTGGAGAACATTTTTTCTTCACCTTCCTTTTTGGCATCAGTCTGGCGATATTTATTGTCACCCATCTTTCCCAAAGTATCAATACCGAGATCGTTTGTCAAATAGTCAACAACTCTTGCCAAACTGAAGTCCTTTTCACTTCCACTTTTGGCTTTCATCTGTACAAAAGTGCCAAATTCCTCACTGGCTCTTTGCTTTGCTTCCTCAATGTCATCATAATCGAATGTAACCCATTCGCCTTCACCTGAAAGATCTCCGTTTGTCTGAGCTCCTTTGATGCCATGTTTGTTCTCTGTCAACCCGTCCTTCTGCAGGATCTCACTGACTTTCACCAAGTCTTCTTTAACCTTCTCCACAAGCTTAAAAGGTTCTTCACTTTCATCTTCGCTTTTCCCTCCTTTTGCAGACACTTCCGATGCGAAGGTCTTATCGTTTGTGGAATCTGTTTGTAGGATGGCTGTCACCTTCATCAAGTCTTCCTTCATCTCAGCAACGTCTTTCAAAATTTCCTGACTTGAGGACAGAGAGGATGTGGAAGATAGCTTCAGTGCTGAAGGAGCAAGAAACAGGGAGGATTTCAGTGGGGACAATGTTCGGGTAAACTGAGACTGTGGCTGAGTGCGTGATTCCGTAGTCATGGATTTTATTGGTGATAGCAATGCAGCAGCTGATTTGGTTAACGGTGCGGTCTCTGGGAGCCTTTTTAGTGGTGGTTCCGATAACACATTTACAACAGAATACACTGGTACAGTTATAGTTGAAGATGTCACAGATGTCGTTGTCACAGACGAAGACCTCAACGAAGAATACAAGGACCCTGCAGAGGGTAATCTTATTGTTTGAAAAGCAGAAGCGGTTGCAGGCGCTAAGGATTTAAGAGTGGTAAATGTGACGGTAGTGGTGGTTGTGTGGGCTTTCTCCATTGTATCGTGGACAGTTGTGATGGATTTGTTAGCCAGTATAGCAGCTGATGCTTTCTCAGGTGAGGATCCAGATGCTGGACTGCAGAAAAATGCCGCTGTAGAGGGGTACTTGATTGGCGATATTGTTCCGTTAGCAGCTGTCTGGCCGTTCGACGAAATGGCCGATTTAAACGATGAAAATGATGCAGACGGCAGACCCTGGGCCACATCGACAATAGACTTAACAGGAGAGGACCCCGAGGCCGACACTGATTTCAAAGGAGAGGACAAAACCGTGGGCGCGGTTGTAATTATGGACTTGAACGGCAAAGTGGATGAGTACATGTTAACAGTAGCTTTGGGGGAGGCTGGCGGGGTCATGGTTATCGAGGATCTCTCCAATAGCAATCCTGCCGTTGTTGCAGGGGACAGCCGTGAGGAAAACAATGAAGAAGCTAGTCCCTTTACAGAGGAAGATTCAGGCATTACTGATGTTTTCACTGGTGAAGAAATCAAAGCAGAGGAGGATTTAACAGAATACTGAGTCTGTGTCACTACAGTTTTTATAGGTGAAGGTGTGGACTTAAATGATCTAATTGGAGATGCTAAATCACTCATAGATCTTACTGAGGAGGTTGTGGAAGCTCCTAAGGTTGATTTGATAGGTGAAGTAGAAGAGACAGACCAAACTGACTTTAATGGGGAGGCTGTAGGCGTATTGGACGTTGAACTTGACAGAGAGGTAATTCCAGATTTTGCTTGTCCAGCTACTGAAATGGGGGCAGCTGCCCATGACTGAAAGGGCCTTGTGGAAAAGACCGGCTTGTATGAGTACGGTGCAGGGAGAGACCTGGTGGTTCCTGTACTTCGTTCAATGATTTCTTAAACGTTTCAGAAAAAAAAATCCAAATAAATAAAATAAAATCAATGAGAGAAATTAAAGAAATGGAGAGACCAGAGAAAAAAAAATTTGGTCAGTGAATCAGGTTAAACAGTTAGAAGAAAGTACAAAACGTTTAAAAAAGTACAGCGATAAATTCAGCGAGAAAATTGATTGAACAACTTGATCCAAAAATAATGTTTTCATTTTGTTTCTTTTCATCTGTACAAAAGTTATCAAACTAGAAAACAAAGCAGCAAAGAAAATAATGCAAAAACAAAGTGAAAAAACAAAAATAGGGTAGAGAATTAGGATGAAAACACAAATAAAACACAAACATGAAACAAATGGTGAGAATTACAGAAGGAGATTTAAAGGTATACTAGGCATTGCAACCCTATTCACTACCTTTCACTAGCTAAATCATGCTGTTAATCTATACAGACTAGCTGAAGAATTCAGAATATTGAGTTATTTTGTTCCACTACAATCACAATTGAAGGCCTTTTTTTTCTTATTAAGCAAATTAATGTTTGAAGAAAAAATTAAGACGAATGTGGGTCTTATGACCCACAATAATTCTCAGCAGAAACTGTGGAGCAACAGAAGTGAAGCCAACATCTTTATCTACCATGAGTCATCCTGACACAGCATCAATCTATCGGACGCTGACATTGAGACTACTTCTGCACAAGCACAATTCAAAAGTAATAGTGTTCAAATGAAAGTCTCAGAAACTGTTCAAAAATAACCAAATATTTCATTGCCAATTCACAATGTCAGTCTGGCTCAGTGGTAGTACATTTGTCTCTGAGTCAAAAGGTCTCAGTCTCACTCCAAAGGCTTGCAAACAAAATCGAGGCTGACAGTCCAATGCAGTACTAAGGGAGTGTCTGCCCTCTCAAGTGACCATCAAAGATCCTAAGGCATAATTTCAAAAGAGGAGATGGGGTAATTTAAGTGTCCTGGCCAATACTTATTCCTCAAACAAGATCACTAAAAACAGATTATCTGTTCATTATCTCATTGCTGTTTGTGGGACATTGCTGTGCTCAAATTGGCTGCTGCATTTAATACAACAGTGACTACACTTCAAAAGTACTTAATTGGTCAGAGTCATATACAGCACAGGAGGAGGCCATTTGGCCCATTAAGGCCATGTCAGCTCTCCATGGAGCTAAGCAGTCAGTCCCACTCCCCAGCTCGATCCCCATAGCTCTGCAAGTCTATTTCTCTAAGGTGGCCTCCTGAAGTCATGGATTGTCCCCGCTTCCACCACACTTGTGGATGTCGAGTTTCAGGTCACTACCATCCGCTGTGTAAAAAAGTGCTTTCTCATATTCCCCCGCATCTTTTGCCCAAAACTTTCAGTCTGTGTCCCCTAGTCCTTGTTAAACACTTTGGGATATCCTGAGGTTGTGAAAAGCACTATATAATTGCAAGTCTTTTTCTTTCTTTCAATCTCTCTAGCAAGCACCTGAACCATAGCATGCGCTTCAGGTGACATCTTACAACCCACACTTCCTTGAAATTTGTTACAGATGTCTGGATCTATGATGCCTCAAGTAATTTTGTATTAAACAACGACCCATCCTGGGCAAGCATGAACTTTCACTTTTTCTGGGGTTACTGCTCAAGAACCTAAACTTCAGGCATGTAATATACAGGAGTGCATTGCAATCAGTATGGAATCAACTTTAATTTGAGCAGCAAATTATATATATAATAAATATATATATAAAAAATGAAATGTGATGAGAAAAGTAACGAGTGGAAGTTTGCAAATCAAAACTGAATCTTGCTTTTCAGATATACATGTGAATAGGCAACTATGGTAAAATATAGTACAAATTTAGTTATTTGTGCGCTTTATTTTAAAATCAAGAGGACATAAACAAACATAAATAATACAAATATTGTAGATGGAGATTAAAGGAGAATAAACTCACTCATTCCAGGCTCAGCAAGATAGCTGTAGCGCTTACGTAATGCAATAGATGCAAAAGATTGACGGCGGTCTGAAGCTCGCTCGATCTGGAAGAAAGAAGATGTGAAGCCATTTTGGTTGTTTTTATTCCAGATTGAAATTATTTTCATTTCCATTTTACGCATGAGATTTTACAACTATACCACTCCCCTACACAGAATTTTGTGGCGTTAAAGCCAATTGAAACATTATGTTGCTGCTTGACATCCTGATTTAGATGTCAGTTCATCCTCCACTTTTCATTGGGCACAATATACATCTAGGATGTTTTAGAAATGTAGCTACCAGTTTTTCCAGTAATTATTTTCTGTTTAATAATATCTCCATTAATTCCTCTTTAAGGTTTTGTGTTGTTGCCTCCTGCTACTCAGAGGACAGGATGGCATAGGCCACGGATTTCCTGGTTGTCACCATCAACACTTCTGCATAGTGGGGCCGATCCTGCTTCCAGGAAAGCAGAGCCACACCTAACAGTCCAGTGAATGAAGGTAATCAAGTTGAAATGTCAATGAAACACGAGGACGTGATCCAATGTCCTTTTGACGGGAGTTCACTGCTGCATCACCGGGATTCTCTAGACTGTTGACCAGTACGTCACTAATGGGCAGTGTGAACATGTCACGGACAGAAGCATGAATGGAATTTCAAAACGCAAGCACACAACACACAGGCAAATGAGTTCATGCAATGTCCCTGACACAAGTATTATACTAGGCTCACTATTATAATTGGCAATATTGTTACTTCATTGAAATACATGACTACAGTAATAAGTGTTAGCTTCCTGTGTGGTTAAACCGATTGGATTTAGTACAAGTGCATGCTATAATTTTGAATTTGTAGCATCTTCTTGGTTGTGACAAAATGATATTAGTATACGGTTACAACAAATATTCTGGTGTTTAATGCTGGCATAGGAGGCATGAAGCTAATTAAATTGCAAAGGACAGTCAACTACATCAACTGGACTCAATTCCAGCATAAGATACACAGGAATATTTATTGAGCACAAGCAGGCACATCGTGATGCAACTATTGAGCCATGGCAGTTGACCCAGTCCTCACAATACAAATTAATGCTTTCTCTCTCCACTAATAGCTCAATATAATAATGTGCTACATCAAACACTCAAGATCACAGGGATGGGTATGAGGACTCCATTGTACAATTTCAGCCATCCTAACTATTTGAGTGCTTTAACCCTTTGGGAAAATTAAAAAGGATCACAAAAGAAAGTTAAAGATAATCATTTTCTAGTTGATTCTAGAATTGCAATAAATTAAGGAACTAGCCCAATCATATAAGATTTAGCTTTAGAAGTGTGGTGAAGTCAACAGGCCCTAGCTAAGGAATGTCAGGTGACCATTGTGAATAATGACTGAGCCCAGTTGCAAGACGTCCCCTGCAATAACTTAATAGTCATCACCAAGTTTAGACAGATTATCAGATTTTCCTTTACCTCTTCATCTGGATCTGACTCGGCTTCCTTATGGTCCCAAGAAGCATTGCAGAGACAAGGAGTATTATAATGGACAGCAGGGAAAAGAAACATCAGGATATGAAAAGGACCCAGTTGGGAGTACAAAAGGCAAGCTGATTAGCACAAGATCAAAACAAGCCCAAAGCCAGCAAAACCAAAGAATTAAACAATTTCATTTACAAAAAAAACAAACATTCACAACAAATGATGGAAAATGCTGCAACAGTATAGGCCTCTAAATTACCAGCCAGCATGAGGTCTTTGAAAACAAAACACGCTATTTTCTAAAGAACAGGCTTTAGAGATGTATGCAGTATGTCTTACAATAGACCAGTGTTTCTAACTTCTAAAGCAGGTAGGTTCTTAGTAAATTAAGTCATTTATCTCCTTCCAAAAGAAGACTGGATTATTAAAAACATTCCACGTACTTTTTTCTGAGCTGGCAGGGTAATGTTCAGATTACAGATTGCTGCCTGCGGTAAGCCTTTGGAAGTTTTCGGTTCCTTGAGGAACGACAGACGACCACAGGGCTCTTGGCTGTTGTCTCTGACCTGAAATAAGAACCATTTTGTTTTACAATAGGCGATACTGTTGAGCCCTCTGGCCTGGATAACGACATTTCAACCAACATTACCATAAGCTGTCTGACCAGTAACCTATCTCATCTGTTGCTTGCGGGATTTTGCTGTGCAGCAAGTATTGGCCTACAGAACAGCAGCAGCACAGGAGAGTTTACAGCACAAATTAAAAATTAGTACCATCTTCAGGTAGTTTAAAAATATTTACCTAGACACATTGAAAAATCACTCATAAGCACATTTTGGGGGAGGGAGGCTATGGATTAGTCTTTGACCATTCACCTCTGACATCGGACTTCAAATTGTGCCCAGAGAGTTGGCTGTATGGGTTCTACGTGAAATGCATTTGGGCAGTCTCAATTCTGTTATCTGTGGGCATTTGCCTGTAACACAATGAGCATCATCACTTAAAAAGATAACTGGTGTGCAAAATGGAAAAGATGACACTCGAGTGCATTAGGCGAAGCTCTTCTAAGGTTGGGACTGAGGCACACTGTTGGGACAACAAAGAAGGACTTGAACCTAATACTTGTGTTGCTCTACCGGCCCTAGTAATGTTTGCTGTTGAGACTGGGTGCCTGAAACAGACAATGTTCCATTGCTCAGCAACAACATCCCTTATCAAGTTCCACTCTAGAGACTTCAGCACAAGATCTCCACTGAGGTCCCACGCAGTGCTGAGGGAGATCTACACTGCTGGAGGTGACTTTTTTTTTTTATTCATTCAAGGGATGTGGGCGTCATGGCTAGGCCAGCATTTATTGCCCATCCCTAGTTGCCTGCGAGAAGGTGGTGGTGAGCTGCCTTCTTGAACTGCTGCAGTCCATGTGGGGTAGGTACACCCACAGTGAGTTCCAGGAGTTTGACCCAGCGACAGTGAAGGGACAGCGATATAGTTCCAAGTCAGGATGGTGTGTAGCTAGGAGGGAAACTTGCAGGTGGTGGTGTTTCCATGCATCAGCTGCTCTTGTCCTTCTAGGTGGTAGAGGTCATGCATTTGGAAGGTGCTGTCTAAGGAGGAGATATTAAGCAGGAGCATTGTTCGCCCTTTCAGGTTGGCATAAAAGATCCCATGGCACTATTTCATAGAAGAGCAGGGGAATTCTCCCCTGTGTCCTGGCCAACATTTGTCATTAAACAAACATCACTAAAATCGATTATCCAGTCATCATCACCACATTGCTGTTTGTGGGAGCTTGCTGTGCACAAATTGGTTGCTGTGCTTTCCTACACCAGAAGACTGACTATAGTTCAAAAGTATTTCATTGGCTGTAAAGTGCTTTGGCACATCCTGAGGACATAAAAGAAGCAATATAAATGCAAGTCTTTCTTTCACCTTGATAAAAAGAGCTCTTCGTTATGCATCAGAACAAATTGTTTTTTGTATTGCAGCATTCTCATGTTGCTTTCTGCAAGTTATTAAAATAAACTGATATTTTAATGATGAAAAGTTTCAAGTTGGAAGTGTATTAGACTGGTCACTACATCCTTCATCATAAAATGGAGTTTAAATGAAAGTCCATTACTTTATCATCTAAAACAGCACAGAAGCATCTCTCACGGCACATTAATGAATGCACATTTAGAAGAGGAGTTTCAATTTGGGTAACAGATACATAGCTTCAGACAAAGGCCACGTGCTTGTACTCTGTTCCTTTATATAAAGTCTCTATTATGTTTCGCTTGGAGCAGGGGGTACGAGAGAAGTGTTTGGCACTGAAGCATTCACGAGCAAAATAAATCTGTCTGAATATTTTAATCTAAGAAAGTGATGATTGCTACTGCTGTATCGCTTGTGCATCTCCCACTCCATTCACCCCACCATTGGCAGGCCTAAGCTCTGGATTTATCTCCCTAAACCTCCCTGCCTCTCTTTCCTCTTTTTGGACACACATTAAAACTTACCTCTTTTGACCAAGCTCTTGGTCATCAGTCTAATATCGCTTTATGAACAGATAATCTACTTTGAATGGTGTTGGCTGAGGGAAATATGTTGGCCAGGGCACTGGAAAAACGTGCTGCTTTTCTTTGAATAGCACCATGAGATCTTGAATGCCCACCTGAGCTGGCAAGTGAGATTTCGGTTTAGCATTCCATCGGAAATATGGCGCCTCTGACAATGCAGCATTCCCTCAGTACTGCAGTGCAATGTCAGCCTAAATCATGTGCTGAGTTCTGTGGTGAGGCTTGAACCTATGACCACTGACTAACAGTTAAGAGTGTCACCAAATCATCCAAACTAACTATACTTCTTTAACCAAGCTTTTGGTCCCCTCTCCTAATCTCCTTCTTTGGCTCAGTATCTTTTTTTGATTATGGTCCTGTGAAACACCATGGGATGCTATTCCTACATTAAAGGCACTGTATAAATAAATGTATGTTGATGTTGTTGCTTTTCTTACCTTCACGCCGAAGGGCAATCTATTTTCTTTGAAAGCGTAAAAGTTGAACACAAGCTGCTGGCCTGCTTTGGCTAGAGGAACCAGGTTTCCATAGCAATCCACAAAGATGGGTTTACCTTCTAGCACCTGTTGGTTATCATCACAAGATTACAAATAAGCACCAGCAGTGACTGAAGAAATGTGCCAGTCTTTTTGACGAACCCGTTTGCAAAAATGTATGGAATAAAAATGATCTTTCAAGACAACACTGTGTGACATTCCATTAAATCCCTGTCCCAGACAAAAAAACAAAAACCTCGACAGTATTTGTCAAAGCACACTTAAAATTACTTAATTTACTGAGGTGCCTATTCATACAACGGAGCGTTAGCTCAAGTGTGTGGGCCCAGTACAGCCTCCACCAATGTTCATCCTGGAGTTTGTGTAGATGGTGTCAGGTGCAGCACTGTGTCAGTGGGGGAGGGCTCCAACTGAGTGGCAGAATGGGAGGGAAGGGAGAAAGGATCAGGGTTCCTTCTCAAGGCAAACACGCCCTGAGGCCAGTAGCTGGTGTCAGTTTGCCCACTCGAGTGAAGCTCAGACCCTCCAAAACCATCAATGGGAATTGGGGGGAATAGAAAGCAAGTTTTTTTTTGAAGAAACATTAGGAACAGGAGTAGGCCATTCAGACGCACGAGTCTGCTCTGCTATTTAAATAGATCACAGCCAATGAACATCTCAACTTCATTTACCTGCCTTAGTTACATATCCCTTGGTAGCCTCACCAAACAAAATTCAAATTAATCTCAGTCTTGAAAGCTCCAATTAACCCTGAGTAGCTACAGCCGTTTGAGCGGAGAGAATTCTAGACTTCCACTACCCTTTGCGTGAAAAAGTGCTTCTTGATTTCCCTCCTCAATGGCCTAGCTCTAATTTTAAGATCATCCCTACATCAGATCAGAGGAAACAGCTTCTCCCTAACTACCCTATCAAATCTTTTTAAACGTGTAGCATCACAACAAAAAACAGCAACAAAAAGAAATCTGAATCTGAAGTAGAGATTCAGAAGTTGGTCATGTGTCCAGCTAAAAAGTAGTCCAAAACAACCTGTCACAGCAGCAAAAGACGGCAAATCACTGCTTCACATGTAGAAAAAGATAGAGTGAAAGGTGAGACTGTACCTCGATGTCTTTGCTTCGTGCCACTTCGGTGAAGTTTTCCTGCTGCTCTAATGTCTTGTCAACTTTATCATCGGTCATGCAGAAGCAACGGAGACGAGCTTCCACAGGGTCATGCATTTTGGCAAATACAACAAATTTGGCCATATACGGGACACAGATTAATTCCCTGTAGAGCTGGGTGGCTAAACTAACAGTTTCTGGCACCTGATGGCAGTCGACCAGCCAAAATCTGTGCATGAAATTACACAAACATGAAGTTCATTGAGACCTTTTGAGTATGGCACGCATTTATACCAACACACCAGACCATTCAAAATGCAAGACTGCAAATTACTTTTGAAATTGGGTCACATGAATATTTTATCAGGCATCGTTTCTTGTTTCATTGCTTTCAGCTCTAGCAGTTGATAATTATCTGCTCAGAATCAATGCAACAGCCTTTCTGGTAAAGCCATGGTTTGGCAGTATCCAGTATACTCGGGGGGTTCCCACAGTATTCCAAGGATTTTTGATTCTATTCATGTATATAAACTGTGACTTGAGGCTATCTGTTCTGCTGTGCTCACTCTTATATCAAAAAATGTAGGCATACGAATGCCGGATGTAGCAGAAATTGTTAATAGTCTTTTTGGCTGAATGTACCCTTGACTCTGAGTGCTGTTCGCATCCAAAAATAGTTCACAGAGACTGACTAAAAGAAAATAATGCAGAAACAAGTGTGAGGAGGGATAGAAAAGCAAAAAGAGGCAACTGATGTCCCGAGCACTCTTGGAATTGGTCAGCAGAAAGGAGTCTTCTGGTGCGCAGAGGACATGAGAAGTCTAAGGCTCAGCAAGGAGGCCATAGCCCACAAACACCCACAGGGACAGTCAAGACCTGGCACCTGTGGCACTTATGCTGGCTGTGAAGGGACTCACTGCACCCAACCTTATGCTGCAGGATCTTTGCAGGCACTCAGAGGAGAGGGCATCGCAGGATCAGTCACTCTTCTGTGCATCGCTGAAGTAAAGGGATGGCCGAAGCCCTGATAGGTCACCTTTACCCACCAGCATACACTCGGCAGCAACAGCCACCACCAGGAGCAACGGAGAGATAGTTGTAAGTTCCTGCAATTAATAGCTTTCACCAGGAGCAGAGTATCATTGACTATACACATACAACCTATGGTATAATTAAATAGGAAGGGTAATATTCCATTAGGGTACATCCAGTAATCAATCATTACTATAAAACAAGGCACCTCTCAATGCATTTTTCTTGAGTAAAATAAAAACAGAAAGTGCTGGAAATACTCAGCAGGTCAAGCCCAGGCAGCATCTGTGAAGAGAGAAGCAGAGTTAATGTTTCAGGTCTGTGACCTTTCATCAGAACTGGTTCTGATGAAAGATCACAGACCTGAAACGTTAATGCTGCTTTTCTCTCCACAGATACTGCCTGATCTGCTGGGTATTTCCAGAACTTTCTGTTTTTATTTCAGATTTCTAGCATCTGAAGTATTTTGCTTTTATTTTGATGTTTGAGTTGTTGGCGTGTGCGACGCTTTCATCCTGAGTCAATCAAACATGACACAACTGCTTTAAGATGGTTCCTTAAGAGATCTATGAGCTATTTGGACATTTCTGTTGATGGGACTGCTTTCCAGTGAATAAAATGGCCACAATGGGCCGTTACAGTTCAATTTAGAGCAGGCTTTGTAGTTCTGAATATCATGTTATCAGTAAACAGTGTAAATAATGTGGGCATCGATCATATTGAAAGGTTACAAGGCAGAGATAAAATGGGCCCAGGTTAATTGGTGTCAAAGTGCATATTGGCCAAAAAAAGGCACCTTCTAAATCCAGACTTCACTAAAACAAAGGAACTTTGTCTAATCTTTATGGAACTTTTACAGAATTTATGCAAACGGTAGTAATTACAAACTGCACTAATAAAAGTGCAGAGGTATAAAGATGTTCCAGTGTGTATGGAGAACAGGACAAATGGGAACAGGGCGCTCAGCACCAGGTCTGTATATGATGGTTTCGGGGACAGTTCAAAATAACTCTGCAACCAGTGGGTATTCTTAAAGGAACACTGTCCCAAAGTGATTTTCTCCTGTTCCCCATCCAAAACAAATTATGGCAAATTACCAATTCAGTTCTGATTTTGCCAACACATGGGGTGAGGAAAAGGTTTGTCACCTGAGTACTACAGAAATGGGTTCATGTCATTCCTTACTATTTATTTCACCTGTGTAATTGAAAACATGAGTTTACAGCTCTTAAAAATCTCAGCAGTTTAGAGGGATCCAGTCTAATCCTGTAACTCAAAGACATTAATAATTATCCAATAATTTAAATTAAGCAACATAAATAAAACAGCAAAGTGGGAATTCAGTGCTAAAAAGAAATTAAACTATGAGTTAATTTAAATTTCACTTTAAATTGTGAGTATCAGAATCAGAATATAAATATTATGACAGTGGTAATATGACAGTTCACTTACAGAATGAACTATGATAAAGTTCATTTTAAAAACTGAAATACTACATCCAAGCACAACATGTATTTGCATATAAATGATAATGGTTAGAATACAAACAGGACTTCTTGACAAACTGTCTCCTTGTTACAGTAGTAAAATTATTTTTTCATACACATTTGTATTGCAGGTAGGAGAAAATTGACGAAGTGGCCAACCTCATTGCTTAATATCCAGACAGTTAAATTGGACAAACTGTGTATGAAGTATTTTTTTAACTCCAAGGTACATCTGTTGTGCACTATAGCTAACAGAGTTGGGCACTTAGTAAGGGAGTAGGGACCATGAAATTCTTTGGAAAACTGTACCTGGCCGAAACATTTGTCGTGAAAGAAACAGCATCGTTCACAAAGGTTAATGGTGTTGTTCCAGTTATCTCTTCCCACTGAGCAGGTGATGTACCTCCTATCAAGTAAAGAGAAAAAATGGCAGCTGTCAGAACCAGCAGTCAGGGCCAATGAGGACTTCCGGCTATGTCACAGTACAATGATGATAATGTTCTTCAATAGACCTACACCACCAATTACACCTGGAATGTCAGACACCCGTGGATTAAATTTACAGATCCAAACATGGAACCCTTAGAAAGTCTAGGTTTTCTACTGCCACCTTCACCACGACTGCCCAGACATTCCTGTGCATAATAGGGAGACTAGTACAACAGTGTAAAGCTACCTCCAGCGTGATGCCGCTACCAAACGCATCTGCCCCTCCCTTCCCGTCAGCATTCCGAAGGCATCATTCCCTCCGCGATACCCTGGTCCACTCCTCCATTACCCCCACCACCTCGTCCCCGTCCCATGGCACCTTCCCCTGCAATCGCAGGAGGTGTAATACCTGCCCATTTACATCCTCTCTCCTCACTATCCCAGGCCCCAAACAATCCTTTCAGGTGAAGCAGCGATTTACTTGTACTTCTTTCAATGTAGTATACTGTATTCGCTGCTCACAATGTGGTCTCCTCTACATTGAGAAGACCAAACGCAGACTAGGTGACGGCTTTGCGGAACACCTCCGCTCAGTCCGCAAGCAGGATCCTGAGCTTCCGGTTGCTTGCCATTTCAACACTCCCCCCTGCTCACATCTCTATCCTGGGCTTGCTGCAGTGCTCCACTGAACATCAACGCAAGCTCGAGGATCAGCATCTCATTTTCCGATTAGGCACACTACAGCCTGCCGGACTGAACACTGAGTTCAATCATTTCAGAGCATAACGGGCCCCCCATTTTACTTTTATTTTTAGTTACTTTTTCTTTTTTTTTTACAATTTTTTGTCTTTTGTTTATTTCATTTCATTGTAGTTTGTTCAGTTTGCTTACCCACTGTTTTTTTTTCATGTTTGTACTTGCTGCTGTTCAATCTTCAGTTCGTTAACACCTTATCTGTACTAATGCTTTGTCTTTCACACACCATTAATATATTATTTGCCTTTGCTCCATGACCTCTTGGTCAGCTATGTGGCCTTATCTAATCTACACCTTCTCCTTTGTTATCTCTTGCCCCATCCCCGGCTCACTTGCTTATAACCTTTGACATTTCTAATATTTGCTAGTTCCGAAGAAGGGTCACTGACCTGAAACGTTAACTCTGCTTCTCTTTCCACAGATGCTCCCAGACCTGCTGAGTGGTTCCAGCATTTCTTGTTTTTATTTCAGATTTCCAGCATCTGCAGTATTTTGCTTTTATTTTAGTGTAAAGGCTTAATGTGCCAGGCTGGATTGTAAAAACATCAGTGTTTAATCAAGGCAGGAGTGTGAGGGAATGCTCTCCACCTGCCTGGATGGCTGAAGCTACAACAACACTCAAGCAGCTCAAGAGCATCAAGGACTATGACTTGACTGGCACCCCATCCACCACCTTAAACTGACACACTGTGCCTGCAGTGTGGACCCAATACAGGATCCACTGTAGCAACTCACGAAGGCTCCTTCGACAGCATCTCCCAACCTGTGACCTTCATCATCTAGAAGGACAAGGGCAACTGCCACATGGGAACACCACCATCTCTGGGTTCCACCAAGTCACTCACCATTCTGACTTGGACAAATATCACTGTTGCTTCACCGTCACTGGGTCAAAATCCTGAAACTCATCACCACGCCCCCCCCCCCCCAAACAAACAGCAGTGGGTGTATCTACACCACAGACATTGCAGTGGTTCAAAGCGGCGGCTCACCACCACCTTCTCAATGGCAAATAGGGATGGGTAACAAATGCTGGCCTTGCCGATGATGCCCACATCCTGTGAATGAATAAGCAAATTATACATATTTGATTTGAATTGTACAATAAAAATGACCAACAAACCATTTTGTGCTTAGAAAACCATAGCACTTCAAATGGCCTTGTTGTGCGGAACAGGGTTAGGGCAAACCAACCTGTTATACTGCACAGCAGCCTGAGGGTTGGAGTATCTCCTCTATACCCGTTTGATACATCTCCTCCTGATGCAGGTGGCACTGGAATCGTCATTGTAATAGGTTTGTGGAATTTCCTTCTTCTGGGTTCTACAGTTACAATTGGACTAAATGTGGCTCGGTTCCCAAGGATCTTTTTGACAAGTTCGTCTGGGACTGGCTGGGCCTGTGGAAAAGTATAAGACAATGTTAAAGCTGGATAACAAGTGTCATATTTGCCGTTACAGGCCAGTTGATAATGAATGAGGGAAAGATCCCAAAGCGTAAAACTTATGTGCTTTGTAAGGTTCAGCTATTTTCAACTAACTGCCTGCATCTGTCAATCATACAAGCACCTCTAGGAAACAGCTAGGAAATATTTTGTACTTGACGATTAATTGAATGTTTCAATTAAACCAATACATACAGTTTTAATACATTGCTCCGGAACCAGGAACACATGACTTCTACAAGGTCCTTCTAAACCACCCTACTTACACAGTTACAGTTTCAGACAGGTGAAAGGGCCTTTGGCCCATCTATCTACTGTATTCCCATGAGGCATTTCTAATAAACTTGAATCCCATTATTGACAAGAACCTGTCTAATTCCTTCTTGAAACCACTAAGGCTTCTTGTTCCATCAGCCATTCCAGTAATCTGTTGCACGTACTTATCACTTTCCTCGGTAAAAAAAAAGTTCTTCCTACAGTTTCCATTTTCTTTAGTTGTCCTAAATTTGTAAATGTGACCCTTTGTGCTTACACTCTGTACAAGGCAGAAAAGCTTATTTGGATGCAATTTGTCTAAACCTTTCATAATTTTAAACACTTTGATCGTATTCCCTCTGAGTAATCTCTTTTTGAGAGGGGGAAAAGACGCAGGTTACTCAATCTATATGAGAAATATACCAGTATGAAGTGGTCATTAACACCACGTTACTGTAAGGTCGCCTTGGATATTTGGGAAGCACTTAGAATGTGGTGGTAGATGTTCACGTCCAAGGGTTAGCTTCAAAGGATTCAATGGTGTGACTTCTTTTTGAAAACAGGGCGTACTCCTCAGCTCAGTTTGTATTTGTTTTATTTTGACATATTTGTGTAGCCAACACCTGAAGCAATGTGCCTCAGTCCTCAACAGCATTAATGTGCACCTACATACATTGTGATTTAATTATGTAGTGGTACCAGTTTGAGATTGGAGCCAGGGCTCTATGCTCAACACTGGCAACTACATAACTATTGTGTAATGAGTACACACTGAAAAAAAATTTGTAAGGGTTAATTCATAGACCCTGTGCTCCCAATAGGGGCCACACTCCAAGAGACTGCTGGTTATTGTTAGGGCCACAACACTTCGGCCCTGATTCTCTGACCTACATTTCCTTTAGGGGAAGCTGTGACTGTGGGAGCAGTGAATTTACCCTGTGGTGCAAGTGGAGAGTCAGCCAGGAAAGACACAAAGTACACTACAGATGAATAAATGAATATGTAAACTAGGAAGAAGTCTCTGAACACAATATGAAGCATTAGGCTTTGCTTGTCGCTGCCTGCTAGCCTTCAGTTATGCAAGTAGAACAGCACATCATTCCAAAACTTTGATCCTAAGAAAACTTGGCAAATCCATCAGTAACAGCTGTGCATATCTGGAGTTGGACAGCAACTTAGTCAGAATGACGAACTCAGAATCAGAGAGCGTCCAAAGGATTTGCAGCAAATTACATCACCTTATTGCAGTTTCATGGAATGGGCAGAGTACAGAGTTGAAGATTCACTGGACTGGGGAAATTCAGATAAAATCTGAATACTATGAAGTATTTTGTGAAGTTACTTTGGAGATTATGGATATAGCAAATCAGGCTTTGAAAAAATGAAAAGGAAAAACATTGGAATGCTAGTCAGTTCAAAGTGGAGTACAGTCCTCATCAGGCAGACAGACAAGCAGCCTCATGTGAGATTAAGACCTCTGCTGTTTCGCAATTGTTTATAGAATTGGTTCTTAGATCACGTTTATATTACAGAAATGTTTCTGCATTAAGCAGTTCCTGAGAAGTCCAGGCTGGCAATGCTGTAATCTGCCCTATTTAAATTGTGGGGCTATACCAGGAGCCTGGCGATAAGTACTACTTATTCCAAGTCACAAATCACACCATCATTTCCAGTTGATGACCCTTTAACTTCTGGTCACTGAAGGAGCTCGTCTCCAGGCCTGTGACTTAGAAGTGGTCAGAAATATTGGTAGTCATTTATGTTGCTGGTCCAGTGATATTTAGTTTATTTTATTTTATTTAGAGATACAGCACTGAAACAGGCCCTTCGGCCCACCGAGTCTGTGCCGACCATTAACCACCCATTTATACTAATCCTACACTAATCCCATATTCCTACCACATCCGTCCCTATATTCCCCTACCACCTACCTATATTAGGGGCAATTTATAATGGCCAATTTACCTATCAACCTGCAAGTCTTTTGGCATGTGGGAGGAAACCGGAGCACCCGGAGGAAACCCACGCAGACACAGGGAGAACTTGCAAACTCCACACAGGCAGTACCCAGAATTGAACCCGGGTCACTGGAGCTGTGAGGCTGCGGTGCTAAGCACTGCGCCACTGTGCTGCCCCACCTCTCAAGGAGGTGGACCTGGGTGTCTCTAGCTCTGGTTGACCTGTTGCCAGGAATAGCGCCAAACCAAAGAACTTGCATTTATAAAGTGCCTTTCACAATCTCATGAAGTTCCAAAGTGCTTTACAGCCAATGAAGTACTTTTGAAGAGTGGGAACTGTTATAATGTAGGAAACACAGCAGTCAATTCGTGCATAGCAAAATCCCACGAGCAGCACCGTCATCATGGGAGAAAAAAGGGAAATGCACTATCTAGGTTTAACATCACATCCAAAAGATAGCCCCTCTGACAATGTACTTGAGTGTCAGCCCGGATTATGTGCTCAACTCCCTGGAACAGGACTTGAATCTGCAACCTTCTGACTCAAGAGGCAAGAGTGCTATATACTAAGTCACAGCTGACAGCACAATGGAGTATTTATGAAGTGAAGTCACTGTTGTAATGTAGGAAATGCAGCAGCCAATTTGCACATAGCAAGCTCCCACAAACAACTATGAGATAATGGGAGGGAAAAAAAGGGAAATGGACTATTAGGGATATAACTCTATCACTTAATGCCAAATGTGGTCCTTAGGATCAAGTGAACAGCAAAATGTGCCAGCAGAAGCTGGGCACAGGTGGTGGCCACATGATGGGCATATGCTACATCTGCACTGTATCAACACCTGGGGCCAACACAACCTTCCAGAATTCACTCCCACTTCATGACACCATGCATTTCAGTGTTCTAATTTTCAATTACTGATTGGTGGAGTCATGTTCTTGAGCCAACAACACACTTCGAGCATGATTCTGTAAAAGTAGCTACAGTAAAAGTGGATGCTCGAGATTCCTCCCGATCTTTGAGCACCACCACACCTTAGCACATATGGTGTAGCATATTCATTGGACGTGTATCGGTGCTCCAAATTTCAGAACCCAGAAAGCATCGCCTTTATGGTCTGTCGGACACTTTCAAAATGTCACCACTCCCCGAAGTCAGAGCTGACACAAGTAAAGCAACACGGAACTGCATGCGATGGTACCTCCTACAAAAATATGTTAGTGCGAGTCCAGTTCAGTTAATTTTTTTTGCTTTCAAAATAGGAATCTACCAGAAATTGGCTAAAAGAGCTATATCTGCAGCTGGACTGTGCTGAGTATCCCACAGGAAGAGAACTCTGTTCTGAAAAGTCACTACAGCATTTTCAGAAAATGCAGTCCCTTTGCCAGTACAGATCTGTTGATTAACACACAGCCAGCCACTTGAGATTACCAAATGAAAGGACTAATTCCACAATCCCGTGCTCTCAGAGGGGAGTCGCACTCACAGGAAACGTGGGTTGGAGAGTCGGGGGCTGCAATGTTGCAGCCTGATCTTTTTTCTGTGCTCCCCTTTACTGCTGGCAGAATGGGACCATGAAATTAGCCTAGTGCTTGTATTAAATTCTTCAGCAATATACTATTTGTATATAATCAAGTATGTAACATTTAGAGCAATTATATCTTTATATTTTGACAGAATATATTTCAACGTGAGAGTAATAATTACAAATATGAGGAAAAACTTCATTTAATATAGAAGCATAGGTGTTTATGACACAGGAAGCCATTTGACTCATCGAGTCCGTGCCAGCTATTTGCTGTAGCTCTCCAATATCGATCACACTTTCCCGTGCTCTCAACAAAGCCTTGTATTTCCCTCAACTTCAAATATTCATACTATTTTCCCTAAAAGATGTCTCATCACTGCCTAGTAAAGTATTCCATTCACTGACAATTCTCCTGAGAGGGAGGCAGTGACATAGCGGTAACATCACTAGATTAGTAACTAGTAATGGCAGATGGTGGAATTTGAATTAAATTAATAAATCTGGAATTAAAAAGCTAGTCTAGTGGTGCCCATGAAACCATTGTTGATTGATGTCAAAACCCATCTGGTTCACTAATGTCCTTTAGGGAAGGAAATCTGCAGTCTTTACCTGGCTCTTGACTCTTAAATGTTCTCTGAAATGATATAGAAAGCCATTCAGTTGTATGAGAGAAAAGGAATGAAACTGGATGGACCACCTGGCACCAACCTAGGCACTAGAAACGACGTCAAACCCAGCCCTGTCGACTTTGCAAAGTCCTCCTCACTAACATCTGGGGACTTGTGCCAAAGTTGGGAGAGCTGTTCCACAGACTAGTCAATCAACAGCCTGATATAGTCATACTCACTGAATCATACTTCACAATGTCCCAGACACTGCCATCACCATCCCCGGATATGCCCTGTTCCACCAGCAGGACAGACCCACCAGAGGTGGCAGCACAGTAGCATACAGCCAGGAGTTGCCCTGGGAGTCCTCAACATTGACTCCAGACCCCATGAAATCTCATGGCATCAGGTCAAACATGGGCAAGGTAACCTCTTGCTGATTACCACCTACTGCCACCCCCTCAGCTGATGAATCAGTGCTTCTCCATGTTGAACACCAATCGGAAGGAGCACTGAGGGTGGCAAGTGTACAGAATGTACAATGGGTGGGGGACTTCAATATCCATCACCAAGAATAGCTCGGTAGCACCACTACTCACCAAGCTGGCCCAGTCCTAAAGGACATAGCTGCTAGACTGGGTCTGTGGCAGGTGGTGATGGATTGAACAAGAGGGATAAAGCTACTTGACCTTGTCCTCAGCAATCTACCTCTTGCAGATGCATCTGTCCATAACAGTATTGGTAGGAGTGACCACCGCACAGTCCTTGTGGAGACGATGTCCTGTCTTCACATTGAGAGTATCCACCATCGTGTTGTGTAGCACTACCTAGATGAGCACTTGAAATGCCATAGCATACAAGGCTATGGGCCAAGTGCTGGAAAATGCGATTAGAATAGACAGGTGCTTGATAGCCGGCATGGACACAATGACCAAAGGGCCTGTTTCTGTGCTGCATAACGCCATGACTCTATGACTACCACTGTGTTAAATGGGTTAGATTTTGAACAGATCTAGCAATGCAAAAGTGGTGCAGTGGTTAGCACCGCAGCCTCACTGCTCCAGCGACCCGGGTTCAATTCGGGTTACTGCCTGTGTGGAGTTTGCAAGTTCTCCCTGTGTCTGCGTGGGTTTCCTCCTGGTGCTCCGGTTGCCTCTCACATGCCAAAGACTTGCAGGTTGATAGGTTAATTGGCCATTATAAATTGCCCCTAGTATAGAGGTAGGTGGTAGGGAAATATAGGGACAGGTGGGGATGTGGTAGGGATATGGGATTAGTGTAGGATTAGTATGAATGGGTGGTTGATGGTCGGTACAGACTCGGTGGGCCGAAGGGCCTGTTTCAGTGCTGTATCTCTAAACTAAACTAAAACTGAGGTGCTGTGGGCCATCAGCAGCAGCCGAATTGCACTCAACCACAATCAGTAACCTGCTGGCCTAGCATACCCCCCACTCTACCATTACCATCAAGCCGGGGGACCAACCCTGGTTCAATAAAGAGTGCAGGAGGGCATGCCAGGAGCAGCACCAGGCATACCTCAAAATAAGGTATCAGCCTGGTGAAGCAACAACACATAAATATTTGCATGCCAAACGGCAGAAGCAGCATGCAATAAACAGGGCTAAGTGATCCCACAACCAATGGATCAGATCTAAGCTCTGCAATCCTGCCACATCCAGTTGTGAATGGTGTGGACAATTAAACAATTAACAGGAGGAGGAGGAGGAGGAGGCTCCACAAATATCCCCATCCCCAACGATCGGGGAGCCCAGCACATTAGTGCAAAAGACAAAGCTGAAGTATTTGCAGCCAACTTCAGCCAGAAGTGCTGAGTGGATGATCCATTTCGGCCTCCTCCTGAGGTCCCTTCATAGAGAGAAAAATAACCCGACCGACCTACAGTGGACCCGAGCCCAACCCGTCCCGAGTCCCTCCGATTTTGCCCCGAGTCCGACCTGAACCCGCCCTGATACGACCCGACCCGAGCCCAAGCCGACCATCCCTTTAGTTACCTTCCTGACACCGAACCTGCAAGAAGCTGCTGCGCATGTGCAATGATGTCATAGTGATATCACTCGCTCACTGCGCAGACTCAGTTTCGTCCCAGACTCCCAGCTCAGGTAAGTTTATTAATTTCAATACTTACCAGCAGAGCACTTACTGTGTGTGTCCGGCCTGACCCGACCAGGACTCGGCCCGACCTGATCCGAGCCCGAAAGGCGTACCCGGATGATGGGCCCGACCCGTCCAGAGCCTGACACATGTCGTCAGGTCCCGTCGGAGTCGGGTCGCGTAGCAGGCCTCTACCCCAGCATCGAAGATGCATGTCTTCAGCCAATCCGATTCACTCCACTTGATATCAAGAAATAGCTACAACAGTGGCATCTACCCAGCACTGCGGAAAATTGCCCAGGTGTGTCCTGTGCACAAAAAGCAGGACAAATCCAACCCGGCCGATTACCGCCCTATCAGTCTACTCTCGATCATCGGCAAAGTGATGGAAGGGGTTGTCGACAGTGTTATCAAGCAGCACTTATTCAGCAATAACTTGCTCACTGACGCTCAGTTTGGGTTCCGCCAGGGTCACTCAGCTCCTGACCTCATTACAGCCTTTGTCCAAACATGGACAAAAGTGCTGAACTCCAGAGGTGAGGTGAGAGTGACTGCCCTTGACATCAAGGCAGCATTTGACCGAGTATGGAATCAATGATCCCTCGCAAAACTGAAGTCAATGGGAATCAGGGGGAAATTTCTCTGTTGGTTGGAGTTATACCTAGCGCAAAGGAAGACAGTTGTGGTTGTTGGAGGACAATCATCTCAGTCCCAGGACATCACTGCAGGAGTTCCTCAGGGTAGTGTCCATCTTCAGCTGCTTCATCAATGACCTTACCTCCACCATAAGGTCAAAGTGGGGTGCTCGCAGTTGATTACACAATGTTCAGCACCATTCGCGACTCCTCAGATACTGAAGCGCCCGTGTCCATACGCAGCAAGACCTGGACAACATCAGGCTTGGGTTGATAAGTGGCAAGTAATATTTGCGCCACACAAGTGCCAGGCAATAACCATCTCAAACAAGAGAGAATCTATCCATCTTGCCTTGTTTTTCAACGGCATTACCATCGCTGAATCCCCCACTATCAACATCCTGGGGTTACCACTGACCAGAACTGGACCAGCCACATAAATGCTGTGGCTACAACAGCAGGTCAGAGGCTTGAAATTCTGCAGCAAGTAACTCACCTCCTGAATCCTCAATGCTTGTCCACCATCTACAAGGTATAACTCAGGAGTGTAATGGAATACTCTCCACTTGCCTGGATGGGTGCAGCTCCAACAACACTCAAGAAGTTTGACACCATCCAGGATAAAGCAGCCCGCTTGATTGGCATCCTATCCACCACCCTCAACGTTCACTCCCGCCACCACCGCAACTCACCAAGGCTCCTTCGACAGCACCTTCCAAATCCGCGACCTCTACCATGTAGAAGGACAAGGGCAGCAGATGCATTGGAACACCACCACCTGCAAGTTCCACTCCAAACCACACACCATCCTAACTTGAAACTATATCGCCATTCCTTCACTGTCACTGGATCAAAATCCTGGAACTCCCTTCCTATTAGCACTGTGGGTGTACCTACATCCCAAGGACCGCAGCGGTTCAAGAAGCCAGCTCACCACCTTCGCAAGAGCAATTAGGGATGGGCAACAAATGCTGGCCTAGCCAGCGACACCCATATCCCATGAAAGAATTTTCAAAATGATTCTAACCATGCTCCGCATGTTGTTACCATTGACTTTAAATTGATGAACTCCCCCGTCAGTGATAACCTCCCTTGCACCCCAGCAACCCAAAGAAATATCCATTCTATATTCACTCAAACAAAATTATTCTTTATTTTAAAAACATATATAGAATCTCCTCATATAATATATGATATTATATGCGCTTCTGATATGTTTTTCTTTTTCCTCAACCGAGGATTTCCCCCTCTGTGGTTGACAGGGCCCTCAACCGTGTCCGGCCTCAACCCTCCCCCCTTCCCCTCCCTCCCAGAACCGCGACAGGGTTCCCCTTGTCCTCACTTTCCCATCAGCCTCCATATCCAAAGAATCATCCTCCGCCATTTCCCCCACCTCCAGTGTGATGCCACTACCAAACGCATCTTTCCCTCCCTTCCCCTATCAGCATTCCGAAGGGATCGTTCCCTCTGTGACACCCTGGTCCCCTCCTCCATTACCTCCACCACCTCATCCCCTTCCCATGGCATCTTCCCCAGCAATCGCGGGAGGTGTAATACCTGCCCATTTACCTCCTCTCTCCTCACTATCCCAGGCCCCAAACACTCCTTTCAGGTGAAGCAATGATTTACTTGTACTTCTTTCAATGTAGTATACTGTATTCACTGCTCACAATGTAGTCTCCTGTACATCGGGGAGACCAAACGCAGATTGGGTGACCGCTTTGTGGAACACCTCCGCTCAGTTCGCAAGCATGACCCTGAGCTTACGGTTGCTTGCCATTTCAACACACCCACCCTGCTCTCATGCTCACATCTCTGTCCTGGGATTGCTGCAGTGTTCCAGTGAACATCAACGCAAGCTCGAGGAACAGCATCTCATTTACCGATTAGGCACACTACAGCCTGCCGCACTGAACATTGAGTTCAATAATTTCAGAGCATGACGGGCCCCCCATTTTACTTTTATTTTTAGTTATTTTTTTCTTTTTCCTTTTTTTATATATATATTTTTTGTGTGTTTAATTTAATTTATTTCATCTTAGTTTGTTCAGTTTGCTTACCTACTGTTTTTTTTCATGTTTGTACTTGCGGCTGTTCAATATTCAGTCCGTTAACACCCAATCTGTACTAATGCTTTGTCTTTCACACACCATTAACATATTGTATGCCTTTGCTCCACGACCTTCTGGCCAGCTATTCTGTGATCTTGTCCTATCTACACCTTCTCCTTTGTTATCTCTTGCCCCACCCCCGCTTTACTTGCTTATAACCTTTTACATTTCTAATAACTGCCAGTTCTGAAGAAGGGTCACTGACCTGAAATGTTAACTCTGCTTCTCTCTCCACAGATGCTGCCAGACCTGCTGAGTATTTCCAGCATTTCTTGTTTTTATTTCCGATTTCCAACATCCGCAGTATTTTGCTTTTATTATAGAATCTCCTCTTTGCCTGCTCTGTTTCAATGGAAATTCTCCTAGTATCGCAAATCTCTCCTCATAACCATATGTTTCCCATCCCTGCATCATCCTGATGAAACTCTGCTGTATGCACTCTATGGATTTATTGCCCTCACTGTGCCGAAGTAACTGAAGACTCTTTCCTACAAGGTGAAACATTCATGTATGTCCATCCGTACCATCATCGCAGTAGCCATGACACACCTACGTAGGCTGCATCTAACACAATGACATTGATTGGGGTAAATAATATGCACAATATCAGTTGCCTTTCTGTCCCATGTTACATTTCTGCTGCCAAACTTAGTGCCTATCAACAGAATTGAACAGGAGCGACAGTCAGAGGTTGTACTGTAGTTTTTTTCCCTCGCATTTGGCACGGCAATTCAACCAGCAAATTAAATGCACAATTACCTGCAGGCCCACTCGGATTCTCTTGGTTAAAGCTCCCTCTGGAAAGGATGCTTGCACAAGTGGAATGGTTGTGCTGCTTAACATTCCTCCTTCAGGTCCCATCTGATTACTTTCCTGCTTGATCCGAGATACAACGGCAAAATACTGTGGAAAATCCTTGGTGACAACTCGGCAGATGCGTTTCTTCTCCAGCTCTTCAAGGCTATCGAGTTCTAAGTGAGAATGGATTAATATGGTGTTTTCAGAGCTCTTTTTAGCTGTAATGTCTGACGTGCAAGCAAACAAATTTAAACTTCCATTATCATCCAGCTCAAAGCATCTGTTTAAATACAATTATTTGTATTAAGACCAGAATCAGAACTGATGGGAATTATAACCCAGAACCAAGTTACTTGACCCATTGTGCCTGTGCCAGCTCTTTGAAAGAGCTATCCAACTAAACCTACTCCCATGTTCTTTCCTTGCACTTTTTTTTCCTTTTCGATTCCCTTTTGAAAGTTACTATTGAATCTGCTTCCATCACCCTTTCAGACAGTGCATTCCAGATCACAAGTCACTGTAAAAAAAAATTCTCACCTCCCCCACAATCCCCCCAAGTTCTTTTGCCAATTATTTTACATTTGAGTCCTCTGATTAGCAACTCACTTGCCACTGGAAACAGTTTCTCCCTATCTTCTCTATCAAAACTTCCCATAATTTTGAACACTAAAATTGGATCTTATTTCAGCCTGTCCTACTCTAAAGCGAATAACCCCGGTTTCTCTGGTCTCTCCACATAAGTCCCTCATCCCTGGTACAAATATAATAAATTTCTTCTTCACCCTTGCCAAGACCTTGGCATCCTTTCTAAAGTGTGTAACCAAGATTTGGACACAGTACTCCAAGTAAAACCTAATCAGACATTTAGCCTTTTTTGTTCATTCACAGGATGTGGGCATCATTGGCAAGGCCAGCATTTATTGCCTATCCATAATTACCCTGCCAGGCTATTTCAGAAGGCAGTTAAGAGTCAGCCATATTGTTGTGGGTCTGGAGTCACGTATAGGCCAGACTGGGTAATGACAGCAGATTTCCTTCCCTAAAGGATATTAGTGATGGGTTTTTACAACAATTTGGTAGTTACGTGGTCACCATGACTGATACTAACTTTGTAATTCATATTTATTTCGTTAACTGAATTTAAATTCCACAGCTGCTGTGGTGGGATTTGAACTCATGACTCTAGATCATTAGACCAGGCCTCTGGATTACTAGTCCATTAACAAAACCACTATGCTACTGTTCCCATGACACACGGCTCTTCGTACATTTGCAACTGCCAATTGGCTTTCTCGAGTTGTATCTTTATTTTTTTAAATTTTCATTTAGAGATACAGCACTGAAACAGGCCCTTCGGCCCACCGAGTCTGTGCCGACCAACAACCACCCATTTATACTAACCCTACAGTAATCCCATATTCCCTACCACCTACCTACAACAGCCAATTTACCTATCACCTGCAAGTCTTTGGCTGTGGGAGGAAACCGGAGTACCCGGCGAAAACCCACGCGGTCACAAGGAGAACTTGCAAACTCCGCACAGGCAGTACCCGGAATAGAACCCGGGTCCCTGGAGCTGTGAGGCTGCGGTGCTAACCACTGTGCTGCCCCTAATGCCTCACATCCTTTTCATTTTCATAGAGTCATTTTGCAGCACAGGAGGCCATTCGGCCTATCGAGTCCATGCCGGCTCTCCAAGGAGCTATGTAGTCAGTCCCGCTCCCTGGCTCGATCCCCCATATCCCTCGATTCCCTGCGAGGTCAAAAATCTATCTATCCGAGCCTTAAATGTATTCAATGATGGAGCAGCCACAACCCTCTGGGCTAGACAATTCCAAAGATTCACAACCCTTTGAGTGTTGTAATTTCTCCTCATCTCAGTCCTGTATGATTGGCCCCTTATCCTGCGACTGTGACCCCGTGTTCTAAATTCCCCGACCAGTAGGAACAATCTCTCAGCTTCTACCCTATCAGGCCCTTTCAGAACATGCATGTTAACTTTGTGCATTCCTTGTACAAGAGCCACAAGTCTCTCTAAACATCAACACTTAGCAGTTTCACACCTTTTAAAAAATATTCTGCTTTTCTATTTTTACGACCAAAGTGAACAACTTCACACTTCCCTACATTTTACTCCATTTTCCATCTTGTTGCCCACTTACTTAACCTGTCTATTTCTCTTTGCAGCCTCTCTACATCCTCCCTGCATCATACCTTTCCACTGAGCTTTGTATCATCAGCAAACTTAGATACATTATTCTCTGTCCCTTCATCCAAGTCGTTGATATAGAGTGTAAATAGCTGAGGCCCCAGCACTGATCCTTGCGGCACCCCACTATTCACTGCCTGCCAACTTGAAAATGCCCATTTATGTCCACTCTCTGTTTCCTGCCTGTTAATCAATCCTCAATCCACGCTAATATTACCCCCAACACCATGAGCCCTTATCCTGCCCATTAATCTTTTATGTGGACCTTATCGAATGCCTTTTGAAAATCCAGGTATACTACATCTACTGGTTCCCCTTTATCTACCCTACTAGTTACACCCTCAAAAAACTCTAACAAATTTGTCAAACAGGATCTCCCTTCAGTAAAACCATGCTGACTTGTTCTGACCATACTATGATTTTCCAAGTGCAATGTTAAGACAACTTTAATAATAGTTTCCAGCATCTTCCCAATGACTGATGTTAGGCTAACTCGCCTGTAGTTCCCTGTTTTCTCTCTACCTCCTTTCTTGAAAAGCTGTGTAACATTTACCAACTTTCCATCTGACGGGACCTTTCCCGAATCTAAGGAATTCTGGAAAATCATAGCCAACGCATCCACTATCTCTGCAGCCATCTCTTTTCAAACCCTAGGATGTAGCCATCTGGTCCCGGGGACTGGTCAGATTTTAGTCCCTCAAGTTTCTCCAATACTTGTTCTCTGCTAATACCAATATCCTTAATTTCCTTACTCTTTTTAGCCCCGAGATTACTGCCTATTTTTGGTATGGAACTTGTGTCTGCTACTGTGAAGACAGACACAAAATATTTGTTCAATGCCTCTGCCATTTCCTCATTCCCCATGATGATTTCTCCTGTCTCTGCCTCTAAGGGACCAACATCCACTTTAGCTACTCTCTTCCTTTTTATGTATTTATAAAAGCTTTTACAATCTGTTTTTATATTGCTGACAAGTTTACTCTCATTCTATTTTTTTCCCTTTTTATCAACTTTTTGGTGGCCCTTTGCTGGTTTCTAAAACACTCCCAATCCTCAGACTTGCTACAATTTTTTGCAACATTGTAAGCCTCTTCTTTTAGTCTAATACCCTCCTTAACTCCCTGAGTGAGCCATGGATGGGTCTTTCTTGACAAGTTTTGTTTGTGAACGGAATGTACTTTTGTTGAACCCTTTGAATTGTTTCTTTAATTGGTTCCCGCTTTTCATTTACCGCCATACCTTCCAGTCTATTTACCCAATTAACCTTAGCCAGTTCTCCCCTCATACGTTGGTAATTGGCTTTGTTTAAGTTTAAGATTCTTGTTTGTGACTGAAATGTGTCGCTTTCAAACTTAGCATGAAATTCAATGGTATTATGATCACTATTTCCCAGTGGATCTTTTACTATGACATTGCTTATTAACCCTGCTTCATTACACAATACGAGATCTAAGATAGCTTTATCCCTAGTCGGTTCTACAATGTATTGCTCCAAGAAACTGCCACGAAAACATTCTACAAACTCATCTTCTAGACCACTGTTGCCTATTTGATTGTCGCAGTCTACATGCAGACTGAAGTCCCCCACAATTAATACATTACCTTTTTCACATGCTCCAATAATTTCCCTTTAAATGTTCCGTCCAATAATATAATTATTCCCACCAGTGTTTTCTGACTCCTGCTATTCCTAATTTCCACCCAAATTGATTCTACTTCATGATCTTCTGAGGCTAGATCCCTTTTTAATCTATGTCCTTAGGCCATCATTTACTATCAGGACAACCCCTGCTCCTTTGCCATTCTGTCTGTCTCTCCGAAATATTAAGTACCCTGGAATATTAATTTCCACACTTGATCTCCTTGTAACCATGTCTCGGTAACGGCAATTAGATCTCGATCATTTACCTCTATTCGTGCCACTGGTTCACCTATCTTATTACAGATGTTTCCTGCATTCAGATAAAGTAATTTTAATTTCTTTTTTTTTAACCTCTATTCCCTGAAATGACCTTATTTGCCAGCGTACAATTTTTGTTAAACCCTCTGTCCCTTCCTGTCCCATTCTGTTGGGAGTTACCCACATCACTATCCTGCTCCGAGGCCCTGACCTCTCTCTCTTTGGATTTCTAAATTTCCTTTTACCCAAACCCTACCCCACCAGCCCCCCCACCCCCTCCGCCCCCGTTAGTTTAAAGCCCTGTCCACAGCCCTCGTTGGCAACTAGCCAGGACACTGGTTCCAGCCAGTTTGGACCCTAACTCCTCAAACTCTCTAAGCCAAACATCATTTCTGGTTCTACCTATGTCATTGGTTCCCGCATGGACCACGACAACTGAAATCTGCCCCTCCCACTCCAGGTTCCTCTCCAGCCACGAGGAGATATCCTTAACCCTGGCACCGGGCAAGCAACACAGCTGTCGGAGCTCCCGGTCGCGGCTACAGTAAACAGTACCTATCCCCCTCACTATACTGTTTCCTATCACTACCACATTCCTCTTCACTCCCCCCACTGGAATGGCATCTTTCACCATGGCATATAGTCTGGAATCTCTAATCCTCTTGTTCCATATCCCCTAAAGGCCCTGTTCAGTTCTGATTTTGGAAGGCCTCCACATTAAAGTGCATAATACGACCACCCAAAAGAAAGTTCTGTTTTTATCAAAGGACAGAGAATTTTCCTCCAAGCTACAATCTGAAAACACACAAGATTTTGACTTTGAAGAAAATTTATCGGTTCATGTGAATAATATAAATATGTTTATGTGGTGGAAGCTGACTAAGAGCTAAGAGGGGGAGGAAGAAAGGATACTCGGGATAAACCTTCATCTGAATGAAAGAAAGACATGCATTTCTATCGCATCTTTCATGACCTCAGGATGTCCCAAAGCACTTTACAGCTAATAAAGTACTTTAAGTGTACTCACTTTTGTAATTTAGAAAGACTTCTAACCCTAAAGCTGAGTAACTAATTATTTTCTCCATTCACTACTCTCCACACACAAAGAGAGCACTGGCTGGTTGGCAAACAATTAAAACATGATAATCTCCAACTCCGAAGATATTGTCAACCATGAGCATTTTGTCTGTCAGTTATCTGAATCTTGTACTGCCTCAAATCCACAGCCAACTAAGAAATGCTCTTCCACAGAATTTGATTTACCTTTTCCTTCTCTGGGAATACCTTTGGGCAAAGGTGTAAGGAGTCATTTGACCCTAACTCGCCTGCTGAAAACTTGTTTAAACGGGAAATGGAGCCGGTGTAAATCGGGCAGCTAGTCTGATCACATCAATTCCCTGCTCTCCAAGCAAGTTTAAAAATCTCCCCATTAAAAGTCATGGCAGCTCACAGAACAAGGAAGCTTTCCCATCATTAAAAAATTCATCATTCCACATTTAATGGCCTACCATATTGTCAACTAGATGCTGACGTCCCATTTAGATTGAAGTTTGCATCTTTAGCACAAATCGAAATTCCTAATCATAGTGATTTGGAATCTTATCTACAACAACAGTTTACATTTATATAGCACCTTGGATGTAATAAAACATCCCAAGGCGCTTCACAGGAGTATTATAAAACAAAATACGACATTGAGCCACATAAGGAGATATTAGGTCAGATGACTAAACTTGGTCAAAGTGATACGTTTTACGGAGTGTCCTAAAGAAAGAAAGCAAGGTAAAGAGGCGGAGAGGTTTAGGGAGGGAATATCTACTGTAGGACATGCCCGTCCCATTTTCCTGGGAGTCAAGGTGGAATTGAACACAACTTTACCAAACCTAGTCTTATCAGGGCAACACTTTCAAGGAGCCAGATACAGCTAATAGTGGTCATTCTGGGTGTGCATTACTCTATCAGATTGCTATTAAGATGTCTTGTGTTACTACGTGACAAGATAACTACACAATGAAGGCCAGCTTTGCTCAATGTCTCACAAATCTCATTCCTTGTCTCTCTTAGTAACGTGGGAAAAATATCATCCTTCCCTAGGGATTTATTTGTTTTCAACCCACTTAGCCTGTCTAGGACTTCCATCTCATTTATGTTGAAATAATGAGTTCCACGTGTGTTATTGCTGTTTAGAAAGAACATGTTATCTGTTCTTCCTCACTAAGTACTTGGTGGAAGTAACTTTTTGGTATATTAACTATCTTACACTCATCATCAGTTTTGGCTCCATTAGCATCTTATGGGTTCTCACCTATTCTGACTGTCCTCTTACTGAGAAGAAAATATGCATTTTAATGATACTTTTCACATCCTCAGGACATCCCAAAGTGCATTACAGTCAATAAATTACTGTTTTTTGAAGTGCAGTCAGTACTGTTGTCTCTCCAAACACAGCAGCTAGGTTATATACAACAAGGTACCACAACCAGCAGCGAAATGAATGACCAGAAAATCTGTTTTAGTGGTGTTGTTCGTGAGATGGACGAATGTTGGCCTAAACACTTCTTCTGAAAAGTACCAAGAGATCGTTCTACAACCTCCTGAAAAGGCAGATGGGGCCTCAGTTTGAAGTGCCATCTGAAAGGTGGTAGCATTAGCAATATACTGAGGTGTCAGCTGTAATCATGTGGTCAAATCCTAGAGTGGGGCTTAAAGCCATAACATTCTGACCCAGAGGCGAAGAATGCTATACCACCTCAAGCTGATACTATTGTTATTGTACTGAATGAATTTCTTACCATTATGTTTTGTATTCACAGATATGCTTTTTTACAGGGCTCTCTTTGCACACTCTGATAATTCATCCCAGTTAAACCCTTCTCTTTCTTCCTGCAGGATTTCTAGAGGTTATTTTCTACTCATTTTACTTCTGATAAACTAATCTTTTTAAGGGTTGCATCTGTTAGCTCTCACTTGCTATTCTAGGTACGCATTTATTATTCATGCTTGATATTACGTCTTGAAAATTGTTCCAATTACCCTCCTCTGAAGAATCTGAAAACTCGCCTCTTCCCCCAACCAATTTACTTAACCTTACCCTGGATTTTTTTTTAAATGATACTCCTGGGTCTTTGTCCTCAGTACTGATCATTCTGTGGTTGATTTTTCCCAAGGTTATGTCCCGACTTCCACACCTATCTGTTCTCCGAGTCACTTAGCATTACTAGGCCACTGGTACACTGGATCAAGAAGTAATCAGGTGTTACCTTTATCAATCCAGATTCAAAACCATTTGTTATTCGCCATAAATATTCAGTTTACTAAAATTAAAATAACCTTACTATTCTCTCATACACTCTTCGTTCTGGTGCCAACCAGGGAGCAGGCTACTTTAGATCTGGTAATGTGCAAGGCAACAGGATTAATTAATTACTTCATAGTAAAGGAGCCTCTAGGCAACAGCGATCATAACAAGATCGAATTTCACATCCAGTTTGAGGGTGAGAAGTGTGGGTCAGACTAACGTCTGAAACTTAAATAAAGGCAATTACAAGGGTATGAAGACACAGTTGGCTAAAACAAACTGGGAAAATAGGTTAAAAGGTAGAACAGTAGAGAAGCTGTGGTAGACATTTAAGGAGATATTTCATAACTCTCAGCAAAGGTATAGTCCAATGAGAAAGAAAGACTCAATGAGAAGGATGCACCATGCTTGGCTAACTAAGGAAGTTAAGGATAGTATCAAATTGAAAGAAAAAGTGTACAATACTGCAAAGATTAGTAGGAGGTTAGAAGATTGGACAGATTTCAGAAACCAGCAATGATTAAAAAAATGAGGGAGAGCGAACTTACTGTGTGAGAGAAAGGAAGCTAGAAATATAAAAACAGATGGTAAGAGTTCCTACAAATATTTAAAAAGGAAAAGAGTGACTAAAGAGAGAGTTGGTCCCTTAGGCACCGAGATTGGGGAATTAATAATGGGAAACAAGGAAATGGCAGAAGCTTTGAATAGGTATTTTGTGACCGTCTTCACTGTGGAAGACACAAAACACATCCCAAGAATACTTGAAAATCAAGAGGTAAAAGGGAGGGAGGAACTTAAAACAATCACAGGTACTAGGGAAAAGGTACTGGGAAAACTATCAGAACTAAAGGCCGACAAGTCCCCAGGAGCTGATCGCCTGAATCCTATGGTCTTCAAAGAAGAGATAGTAGATGCATTGGTTGCGATCTTCCAAAATTTCCTAGATTCTGGAAAGGTCCCAACGGATTGGGAAATAGCTAATGTAACACCTCTATTCAAGAAAGGAGGCAGACAGAAAGCAGGAAACTATAGGCCAGTTAGCCTAACATCTGTCATACGGAAAATGCTAGAATCCATTATTAAGGAGATAATAGTGGGACATTTAGAAAATCATAATGCAATCAGCAGAGTCAACATAGTTTTATGAAAGGGAAATCGCATTTGACTAATTTATTAGAGTTCTTTGAGGAAATAAACAGCAAGGTGCATAAAGATGAACTTGTAGATGTGGTGTACATGGTTTTCCAAAAGGTATTCGATGAGGTGCCATATCAAAAGTTCCTACACAAAATAAGAGCTCATGGTGTAGGGGGTTACATATTAGGTGTAAGGGGTTACATTTAACATGGAGAGAGGACTGGTTAACAAACATAGAAACATAGAAAATAGGAGCAGGAGTAGGCCATTCGGCCCTTCGAGCCTGCTCTGCCATTCATTATGATCATGGCTGATCATCCAACTCAGTAACATGTTGCCACTTTCGCCCCATACCCTTTGATCCCTTTAGACCCAAGAGCTATATCTAACTCCTTCTTGAAAACATACAATGTTTTGGCCTCAACTGCTTTCTGTGGTAGCGAATTCCACAGGCTCACCACTCTCTGGGTGAAGAAATTTACCCTCATCTCAGTCCTGAAACAGGAAGCAGAGAGTAGGGATAAATAGGTAATTTTCGAGTTGGCAAGCTGTAACTACTGGAATGCCACTGGGATCAGTGCTGGGGCCTCAACTATTTACAATCTATATCAATGACTTGGATGAAGGGACCGAACATATGGTAGCTAAATGTGCTGAGGACACAAAGATAGGTAGGAAAGTAAATTGTCAAGAAGACATAAAAAGCTGAATTTTAAAGTCCCTCCGCCATCAGGAGCAGTGGCGAGGGATGCAATAAAAATCGGTATGGTGCAGGCCTGGGGGTGATGGGAAGGGGTAAAGGCAAAGATGCTGAACTTTGTGGGGGGGGTGGGGGTGGCAGGGTGACGGTCAAATTTTAAATATCTGCATTCCAGTTGGGGTGGGGAGGTGGTGGGTGGAAGAGGGTAGGGATGTTGAGATATGCCATTGGGGCAGTGGGTAGAAGAGTGCATGGTTAGTTTATTTTATTCAATTTTATGAAACTTTAACTTGCCTGGCCCTTTAATTTTTAAATGTGCATTGAGGGCTGTAAGCCCTTTAAAAATGGCACCGGCGCACGTGCATTGACGCTGGACACCGGCGACGGCGATGGCTCACCCATCCCCTCCACATCGTCGTAGGGATTGGGCGCTGTGGCCATGAAAATAAGCCGCCGTGTTTGAAATCGTGCTGCTCCGTGACGTGGTGCCTGCTTTTTTTTATGTCCGTTGCCTACTTCAGCGGCGAAGACTTAAAATGCAGCCCAAAGAGTCTACAAAGGGATTTAGATAGGTTAAGTGAGTGAGCAAAAATTTGGCAGATGGAGCATAATGTGGGAAAATGTGAACTTGTTCCCTTTGACAGGAAGAATAGAAGAGCAGTATATTATTTAAAGGCTGCATTTGCTGACAATGCAACCACAAGGTGGCGCAGTACTAGCACATGCGCAAATGCAGCCTCTTCCTCTGGAACCTCACTGTCTGTGACATTCAGGCAGCTGCCAGGATTAAAAATGGTGCTGCTCAATTGATCACAGAAAATGTAGCTGCTCGATCACCCTGCTCTCCGCCCCCACCCCCACCCCGCTCTCCAACCTCTAACTTCCCACTTCTCCACCCACCCCCCCAAACAACCATGCAACCCTGCTCTCCAGCTGCTCACTCCCCGCTTCCCCTCCAGCAACCCCCCCCCCCCCACCCACCCCACTCTCCTCCAGCAGCTAGTTCCAGGCCACGCCACTTATTTCCTCTCAGCCACTCAATTCGACATTCAATTGCTCTTCACGCACCGCATGAAGAAGCAAGGCGGGCCGGGAGGGGTGCCGGGTCGCGTAGGAGCGAGTGCCCGAGAGGAGGGAAGCGGGCCTAGAGCAAGCGGCTGGAGAGCGGGAAGCAAGAGGCCAGACAGCAAGGTGGGAGGGGGGGTGCAGGAAACAAAGAGCAGGGCAAAGTGCAAAATGTCAGGGCAACAACTTTTGATTGCTGTCCAGTGACAGTCTGTCTGGTTTTGAATGAGGACAAGATCGAGAGTGATTTATATCTGCTATGTTTGAAAACCCTGCTCTGAATCACTAGCCTCACACACAAAAAATGGCCATTTCAACAAGCTAGCAACGGGGTGGGGTGGGAGGTGAGGGAAGTGAGGAACAATTGGACGCTTTACCGCGTGTGCGTGAACACCAGGCGCAGGCGCGGAGACTGACCAGGCGCATTACACAATGACATTGGCGCTGTACGATGACGTTTTCCAGTGCAAGCGCCAACCAAACCTGGCAAGATGGCTGGTCGCGCATGCGCAGAGAGCAGGAGCCCATTTGCACATGTGCGCAGCTTGCAGTGCCCAGATGATGTCGGTGGGCCGCTGTGTTGTCAGGAGCCACTTTGTTATTTAAATGGAGAGAGATTGCAGAATTCTATGGTACATGAATCACAAAATTAGCATGCAGGTACAGTAGCGATTAATAAGGCAAATTAAATGTTGGCATTTATTGCAAGAGTACTGTCCACAGTTTTGGTCTCCTTATTTAAGAAAGGATAAAACTGCATTAGCAATTCAGAGAAGGTTCACTTGACTGATTCCTGGGATGAAGAGGTTATCTTATGAGGAACGGTTGAGCAGGTTGGGCTTATACCCATTGGAGTTCAGAAGAATGAAAGATGATCTATTGAAACATATAAGATCCTGAAGAGACTTGACAGGGCGGATGCTGAGAGAATGTTTCCCTTTGTTGGGGAGTCTAGAACTAGAGGGCACAGTTTAAAAATTAGGAGCCTCCCATTTAAGACGGAGATGGAGAAATCTTTTCTCTCAGAGAATAGTTAATCTGTGGAATTCTCTTCCCCAGAGAGCAGTGGAGGGTGGGTCATTGAATATATTCAAGGCTAAGTTAGATAGATGCTTGATAGACAAGGGCTTCAAGTGTTAAGGGGGCAGACAGGAAAGTGGAGTTGAGGCCACAAGCAGATCAGCCATGATCTTATTGAATGGGAGAGCAGGCTCGAGGGGCCGAGTGGCCTCCTCCTCCTCCTAATTCTTGTGTTCCTGTGTTTTTATCTCTTCATAGAGCAAACTGCCTTCCTTCTTTTCTGATCTGGCAATTTGTTGCATATTCTTAGTGTTAATGTTATCATTTTTACAGAAATGGTGTCCAAGTGCAGCAACTCATTTTATAAGTGTGTGGCAGTGAGGGGACGCAGTGAGACAAGGCATTTGCCTGTGAGACATTTGCCAGAGTGAAGTTGGTATTTTGGTGCACGTGATATTCAGTGCAGAGAGGGAGGGAGGGGCTCCTTTTCCTATCTTTTTCAGCCTCCAGCAGTTGGCGAGTCTTTTTCCTTTGACTCCAAGGTAGGTGAGTGCAACTTTCTATTACTTCAGCTTGAATTATTAACTAATTGACCAATTAAAAAAATAAGGTTGTACAGAGATGGCAGGGCTGGTGGTATGCTGCACCTGCAGCATGTGGGTATCTGTGGAATGCACTGCAATCCCGGACAACCATGTCTGCATTAAGTGTGTGCAGCATGCATGACCTCAGCTCAGAATTGCTGAGCTGGAGATTGAGTTGTAGACATTGCGGAGCATCAGGGAGGGTGAGAGTTACCTTGACGTTTTGTTCCAGGAGGCAGTCACACCCTTTAGAGTAAGAAGAACATTAGAGTTGGCCAATGTTCAGGAATAGGAGGGTGTGACTGCAAATGAGGCAGGTAGGGGGAAATCAGCATGTAGCGATGGAAGAGTCTCAGCCCTAGACCTTGTCCAAAAAGCACGAGGTCCTTGCTTCCCGTGTGGATGAATAGAAGGACTGCAAGGTGGACGAGTGGACTAACCACGGCACCATGGTGAAAGATGCCATTCCAGTGGGGGGAGTGAAGAGGAATATGGCAGTGATAGGAGACAATATAGTCAGGGGAATAAATACTGTTTTCTGTAGCTGCAACTGGGAGCTCTGATGGCTGTGTTGCCTGCCCAGTGCCAGGGTTAAGGACATCTCCTCACGGCTGGAGAGGAACCTGGAGTGGGAGGATCCAGTTGTTGTGGTCCATCTGGGAACCAATGACATAGGTAGAACCTGAAATAATGTTCGGCTTAGAGAATTTGAGGAGTTAGGGTCCAAACTAAAATGCAGAATATCAAAGGTAATTATCTCTGGATTGTTACCCTAGCCACACACAAATTGGCACAGGGTCAAGCAGATTACAGAACTAAATGCATGGCTCAAAAAGTGGTGTGGGAAGAAGAGGTTTTGATTCTTGGGGCACTGGAATCAGTACCCGGGGAAGAGGGAACTATTCTGTTGGGATGGGCTTCACTTGAACCGGGCTGGTACCATTGTCCTAGCCAATCGCATAACTAGGGCTGTGGACAGGGCTTTAAACTAATGGGGGGTGGGGGGGAGTGTTTGGGAAAAGGGAAATTTAGAAATCCAAAGAGAGAGGTCAAGGCATTGGAGCAGGATAGTGATGTGGGTAACTCCCAACAGAATGGGCCAGGACGAGACAGAGTGTTTAACAAAAATTGGCAAATAAGGTCATTGCAGGGAATAGAGGCAAAAATGAAATTAAAGTTCCTTTATCTGAATGTACAAAACATCTATAATACGATAGGTGAATTAGTGGCACGAATAGAGGTAAATGATCTAGATCTAATTGCCATTACCGAGACATGGTTACAAGGAGATCAAGTGTGGAAATTAATATTCCAGGGTACATAATATTTCAGAGAGACAGAGAGAAAGGCAAAGGAGGAGGGGTAGCCCTGATAATAAATGATGGCATAAGGACATTAATCAGAAGGGATCTGGCCTCAGAAAATCATGAAGTAGAATCAATTTGGGTGGAAATTAGGAAAGCAGGAGCGAGAAAACACTGGTAGTAGTTTACGGGCCCCCTAAGAGTAGTTATATTATTGGACAGAACATTAAAAGGGAAATTATTGGAGCATGTAAAAAAAGGTAATGTATTAATTGTGGGGGAATTAAATCTGCATATAGACTGGCACATTCAAATTGGCAACAGTGGTCTGGAAGATGAGTTTGTAGAATGTTTTCGTGGCAGTTTCTTGGAGCAATACATTGTAGAACTGACTAGGAATAAAGCTATCTTAGATCTTGTATTGTGTTATGAAGCAGGTTTAATAAACAATGTCATAGTAAAAGAGCCACTGGGAAATAGTGATCATAATACCATTGAATTTCATGCTAAGTTTGAAAGCGACACATTTCAGTCACAAACAAGAATCTTAAACTTAAACAAAGCCAATTACCAACGTATGAGGGGAGAACTGGCTAAGGTTAATTGAGTAAATAGACTGGAAGGTATGGCGGTAAATGAAAAGCGGGAACCAGTTAAAGAAACAATTCAAAGGGTTCAACGAAAGTACATTCCGTTCACAAACAAAACTTGTCAAGAAAGACCCATCCATGGCTCACTCAGGGAGTTAAGGAGGGTATTAGACTAAAAGAAGAGGCTTACAATGTTGCAAAAGATAGTAGCAAGTCTGAGGATTGGGAGTGTTTTAGAAACCAGAAAAGGGCCACCAAAAAGTTGATTAAAAAGGGGAAAAAATAGAATGAGAGTAAACTAGAGATAAAAACAGAATGTAAGAGCTTTTATAAGTACATAAAAGGAACAGAGTAACTAAAGTAGACGTTGGTTCCTTAGAGGCAGAGACAGGAGAAATCATCATGGGGAATGAGGAAATGGCAGAGGCATTGAACAAACATTTTGTGTCTGTCTTTACAGTAGCAGACACAAGTTCCATACCAGAAATAGGCAGTGCCCTAGGGGCTAAAAAGAGTGAGGAAATTAAGGATATTGATATCAGCTGAGAAAAAGGATTGGAGAAACATGAGGGGCTAAAATCTAAGAAGTCCCCGGGGCCAGATGGCTTACATCCTACGGTTCTAAAAGAGATAGCTACAGATATAGTGGATGCACTGGCTATGATTTTCCAGAATTCCTTACATTCAGGAATGGCCCCGTCAGATTGGAAGTTGGTAAATGTTACACAGCTTTTCAAGAAAGGAGGTAGAGAGAAAACAGGGAACTTACAGGCCAGTTAGCCTGTCAGTCACTGGGAAGATGTGGAAACTATTATTAAAGAAGTCTCAACATTGCACTTGCGAAAGCATAGTATGATTAGAACAAGTCAGCATGGTTTTACTAAAGGGAATTTATTGGAGCTTTTTGAGAATGTAACTAGTAGGGTAGATAAGGGGGAACCAGTAGATGGGAGTATACCTGGATTTTCAAAAGGCATTTGATAAGGTGCCACACAAAAGATTAATAGGCAAGATAAGGCCTCATGGTGTTTGGGGTAATGTATTAGCATGGATACAGAATTCGTTAACAGACAGGAAGCAGACAGTGGGCATAAATGGGGCATTTTCAAGTTGGCAGGCAGTGAATAGTGGGGAGCTGCAAGGATCAGTGCTGGGGCCTCAGCTATTTACACTCTATATTATTGACTTGGATGATGAGACAGAGAATAATGTATCTAAATTTGCTAATGATACAAAGCTCAGTGGAAAGGTAAGCTGCATGGAGGATGTACAGAAGCTGCAAAGAGATATAGACAGGTTAAGTGAGTGCACAACAAGATGGCAAATGGAGTATAATGTAGAGAAATGTGAAGTTGTTCATTTTGGTCATAAAAATAGAAAAGCAGAATATTTTTTAAGCTATGAAACTGGTAAGTGTTGATGTTCAGACAGACTTGGGGGTACTTGTACAAGGAACGCACAAAGTTATCATGCAAGTGCAGTGGGCTATTAGGAAGGTAAATGGCATGTTGGCCTTTATTGCAAGGGATTGGAGTACAAGAATAAAGAAGTCTTACTAAAATTGTACAGGACTTTAGTGAGACCGGACCTGGAATACTGTGTGCAGTTTTGGTCTCCCCATTTAAGAAAGGATATACTTGCACTGGAGGTGTTGCAGCAAAGATTTATTAAATTGGTCCCTGGGATGAGGGGGTTGTCCTATGATGAGAGGCTGAGTAAATTGGGCCTACATTCTCTGGAGTTTAGAAGAATGAGAGGCGATCTAATTGAGACATCCAAAATTCTGAAAGGGTACGATAGGGTATAAGCTGAGAGATTGTTCCCACTGGTCAGGGAATCTAGAACAGGGGTACAGAGTCTCAGGGTAAGGAGCCAATTATTCAGGACTGAGATGAGGAGAAATTACTTTACTCAAAGGGCTGTGAATCTTTGGAATTCTCTACCCGGGGGTTGTGGATGCTCCATCATTGAATACATTAAAGGCTGGGATAGAGAGCTTTTTGGTCTCGCAGGTAATCAAGGGATATGGGGAGCGGGCAGGAAAGTGGAATTTAAGCCCAAGATCAGCCATGATCGTATTGAATGGCTCGATGGGCCATATAGTCTACTTCTGCTCCCTGTGTCTACTTATCCAGTCTACTTGTGTCCCTAATCGATGGGGCTATATCACTCCTGTCATATTCTGGAACATTTTAATGCTGCTATAATTACCATCCTCTGATGTCAGCTGTATTTATGAAACTCGAACTACCACAACAGTCTCAGTTTCGGTCTATTCCTAATGCTTCAGCTCTTGTATTTACACCTTATCTTTTTTTGGCCTCCAGCCATATATCTGTCACTGGTGTCTGGTTCCCTCTGGTGTTGCTGTGTTCATATCTGCCTGTTGGATAACTTTTCACTCCTTAATCAGTCTCATTTGGGATTTGATCTTTTTCTCCCCAACCTGACTAGGTTAATTGATTCTAGATAGTTGCCTCAATCTTCCCCTCAATTCTCATTGTTCCTGCTTTGTTCAGGTTCAGTCTCCTTCCTGTCCTGAAAATATTTCCCAGTTACCTATTAATGGGATCCCTTTTTCAACAGGCACTGCTTCACATCCTCAGTTTCCTTAATGAACTCCCCTCCTTTACCAAACACCTGAAGCATCCCAGAAAACATTCCTTTGAGTCCTTTTAGCTTTCAGGAGGTTCTCAGGCAGGTGGTTTTTAAGACCTGCTCCAGGAAATCTAGCCAAGATTGTGTCCACAACAGTGATTTATGATTCTGTCGTGAAAGGTGCAAATACAGCCAGCCATGCCAGAGTCTAGAATCTCTCTATGTGCTATCTTAACTGCAAGTTTTTGTGTGCACTACTTTCACCTGTTTAATTTTCACCCAGTTAATAATTTTTTAGAATGACACACACATGCAGATTTAATACAAATGTCAACCAGCATAATAAAAACTGTTCCCAGGTCAGTAGGTGCTGCATAGAAACAAAGATGTGGATGGATTAGGACCTGTACGACACAGACTGCTGTGGTGATGTCCCATTGCTTGAGTTGTTAATTTACATTAAAAGTGGATGTTTTTAAGTTTGAAAACTGCATTCCTCTGTCCTGTGAGGAAAAGATGGCTCAGTTATCTAATCGGAACGAGATTAACTACAGAAACCAAAGTATAGATTTCAAAGTGGGCTATAAACCTGATACTAAGGGATGTAAGATAATTCATCTAACAAGTGTCAGCTTAGCTTATTCGGTAACACTCTCACCTCTGAGTCAGAAGTTTGTGGGTTCCATACAAACATATTAATTTACAGCAGAGGCCATTTGGCCCATCATGCCTGTGCCAACTCAGTGCTACAGTAATCCAATACTAATCCCATTACGCTGCATCTTCCTCTGGTTTATCTGTTCATCAACTCTTCCCTTAAAAGATGCAAGTTTCTTATAGCCAAGCATTCCATGCTTGAACAACTCTCCACAAGCAATACATTTCTCCTAACTCTTCCCACATAGTATTAGAGGTTTATTGCAAAGAAGGAGTCCATCAGACCTGTGCCAGCTCCCTGAAAGAGCTATCTGATGTTCATTGAGAGATAAATGTTAGCCAGGACATTGGGAGAACTCCCCTTCTCTTCTTCAAATAGTGCCATGGGATCATTTACGTCCACCTGAGAGGGCAGACAGGGCCTTGGTTCAACATCTCATCTAAAAGACGGCACCTCTGACAGTACAGCACTCGCTCGCAACTGTATTGAAGTGCCAACTTAGATTATGCGCTCGAGTTTCTAGAGTGGATTCTGAACTCACAACCTTCAAACTCAGAGGCAAATGTGTTACCACTTAGCCAAAGGCCGACATGGGACTAAGAGTAATTTTCAGAGAAATCAGAATAACCTAAGAAGCCAGGAGGGATAACACTGCTGGTTACAATCAAGCAGATCTGTTCTAACTGCCAATGATGCTCCCTCTGTGTCACTGTATGTAGATACAAAAAAATATACAGAGTAAACCTTTTCCTTTTATTCAGACTTTCATTTAGTGGAATTTCTGTAATATTTTCTTCGTGAAACTATACAAAATAGTAACCAAGGAAAGTACAAAGACCTTCAGGCACTTGCCCAACAGACATGAGACAATAAAGGTACTTTTGACTTCAAATAGGCCTATGAAAAAGGATACCATAACTGGTAGTAACTGAATGACCTGCCAAAAGTCAATACTCACCTTCATCCATGCCATTTAATATCTCATTGAGCTCCTGTTCTTGACAGTCATACTGGTGTTCCTTCCAGACTTCCCCATTTTCACTTCGCAGTACGATAAGCTCCCTTTCTTTATCTCGCATTGACCCAAAATGTGGTATCTCCACTATCACTGGGCTAGAAAGAAGAGAAACATTTTGTATTATCTTTATTTAGCACACAAGAGCAACTTTTGGCTAATTTAGAAATCCCCATTACAGGATCTAATTGAACTTCCCTTCTAAAATATGCTTGGTATTTTAGCCCCTCCCCACCCCAAAAACTTCAATTTGGTCATTTTAACCCTTTGAGAATTGCGATAGCATTCCTGCAAACCAACCAAAGCTCATTCATTTCAAGTTTTATTTTTGCTTCCAGGAATTCTCCAAATGAAGGAATGTTATTCTCTCTGTACATCGCATGATCTTATAAGTCGCTGTGAGAAAAGTTTCAGATTTTACTTGCACGAAAGATTTCACAACCAGCACTCAAAAGGGTTAGAAACAAAAGTTACATTCAAAAATTTAAAAAGCACCGTGATGTTATACTTACAAACCCCTCATGAGCAACATTAAGACAGTTTGCTTTTCGGTTGCCTATACAGGCTGTATTGTTCATTTAAAGATAAAATATACAAAATCATTGCCAATGAAGTAAGGAGAAAGTTGCTGGAGACATTTCATTGACTATGGAACTTACGTGTTTCCATTCTTTTATGTTATAAGCCACCCAAAGGAAGTCAAGCATGTGAGTGAAACTTTGCAACAATTTTCAATTGGATTTTTATGGAGGCTTCATTGTATCAAAAGGTAATTTAGCACTGACATACCTAAATAATTGACATAAAATGCAAGATTCCCCGTTTGCAATGACCCCATTCCAGACCTTCCTCCCCTGGTTTTGGCCAGAATATTGAGAATGAAGAAATTTCTAACATTCTACTTCATAATATTCAACATTGGACATACACAGAAAATCATTTTTGCAAATGTGTTGAAAAGCGTGTGAGATTATTGAAGGATGCAACAGAAATTCAACACTCAATGGCGTCCCACCTTGGAAATACAGCCTCATACGGCACCGAAACTTGACACTGTCCCATTAAAAAAAAACACTTTGGCAGATTAATCATATCCTGTGTGTAGTGCAAGACATCCAGAATGAAAATATGGATATAGAGAATGTACCAAACCTTTGGGAATGTATCAAATAATGAAATGTTTCAGACCAATACTTTACAAGGAAGAAATGCTTAGGACAGCCCTAAGTTTTTGAGTAACTGTATACTAAGCACCAATTTTATGATTATTTTAAGTAGATGTTCTTGACAGATCCTGACATTTTGAGTTGATCCATATTAAATACCAATATAATTGTTATTTTAAGGATGTGTAAAGCAGACAATCTGGAAAGACGTACATCGGCCGGTTCCATTACTTTACAAATGCACCACATGATTATTCAAGCATTCCGTTGAACTAATTAACGAGGGTCATTTTCACTGACCCAACATAAAGAAGTCAACAAGATCATGAAAACTATCAATTTTCTGCTTTCGGTTGACTTAATGTCTCATTGTCTCTACACATCTTTCCGACATAATGTTGCTCTATTTGCACTAGCCCAAAGAGACAATTTATTTTTTATTTCCACTGATACTTTCTCTATACCAATATCGAATGTGAAGAGCTGTCATGTTTTACTGAATGCATTTGATGTGGCTGAAAGAGATTTCAACAGGTGAAGTACAGAGGTAAAGCAGTTATGAAGGCAGAATGCTTGCAGTGAATTGTAAACATGCCTGTAAGCGCCAAGCTTAAAACAACAGAGCTTCGATATATCAAGCCACTATGATTTTCTTTCAGTGACAGAACTGAAAGTTGTTTTTTCAAAAAAAATAACAGAAAAAAACATGGGGAATGACTAAAATAAATACCAAAGGAAATTTGAAAAAAATTAAAATCTGCTGTGACAGTTTGTATCTTTTTAATAAACATCCTACCCAATAAATTTTGTTCCTCGAGGCCCCAGCTGCAGGATTCGGCTAACCAAGCTCTCACCCTCGTTGAGAGGGGGAGGGTTGGTAGGAAGGTGAAGTTTACTGAAAAAACATCCATGCAGCAGTAAAGGGAAACAAAAAGTGGAAAAAAAAACAATGAAGAAACTGTCATTCCCAACAGTATCCAGAATTTGAATGGAGCATTTGCAAAACTTACTCTAACAGAATGAGCAAAAAATTTACCAAGTATTGCAGAGTATTTAGAGCCACATCATAGTGGATTATTTGGAGAGGAATCTTCAAATTGGGTGTTTGCAAATGATCAAACAAAGATGTCCAATTTTACTTTCTGTTGGTAGAATATTATGGTTTTCTATTTGGCCATTGTTAAGCTTTTTACAAATATCTTGTTCTAAGTCACTGATTTTAAAGAAAAAAAACTGATACACATATTTAAAACCTCCGTATGTTTACAAGGAAACTGCACACTTGTTTGTTAATCAGATTTTAATGCCCGCCTCATGTTAAAACTAAAAGCTCCCATTCACGAATTTGTGACCAATAGCGTCAATCCACAAAAAAGGAAAAAAGATGAGCCTCATGGTGTCAGAAAGAGCAAAGCTGCGACTTACCCCAAGAACTGGGCACCCGATGGTCCAACTTCAACCAGCCTACTAGCCAACCCTTCCCCTTCTACCATAGGTGGCGGGCTAGCGAGTTTGTGCCTCTTCACCAAGCGGCAAGTGATGCGCGTGGGCGCGGTGCACTTGCGGGGTGGGATGACGATGCGCATTCCATTGTGGCGGCTGCCTCGCATCGAACCGCCGCGAGCGTCCACCATGAAACTGACGAGAAAACTGGAGGGCGAGGGGAAAAAAACCCAAAAGAAATGAGCAAGTTACTCCAAATCACAGGGAACAGTGCCTTTTCACAGAGACTTAAGGAAATTCTGGCAATTTCTGAGAACTAACATGAAGTTATCATACAAGGAATATTACAATCAGACTTTCCAATATTACATTTGCAACCTCACTGTATACATCTGTTTTGCTATATACACAAATACAGCAATAATTTCCATTCATATGATCAATACTTGATAGGGAAAAATTTGCAGGACTATGGGCGAACGAACAGGGTAGTGGGCTTCATTGGATAACTCTTTCAAAGAGCAGGCACAAGCACGATGGAGCAAATGGCATCCTTCTGTGCTGCAAGATTCTGCAATACAACACTGCTAATGTAAAATAAAACTTTCATAGACCAGTGCACAGAAAACTGATGCTAAGCCAAGAGAGATTCGGAGAGATGGCCAAAAGCTGAGTCATAATAATTGGTTTTGAGATTTTTTGTATATAAGGAGTAGAATAGAGAGACAGAGGGGTTGAGGAAGGGAATTCAAGAGAGATTTATATATAGTTATAGTGATTTTTGCATTTGCACCAACATGGTGTCAGCACACACAGCCTATTTTTATTCAGGCAGTTTAAATGCTACAACTGCTTCCCTATGTACAGTGAACAAGTTTACTATCAACAGCATTTATTCATCACAGGATTTCCATGGAGTGCTGTATGCTGCTCCAAAACAAAGGGTTAGGGGTATTAACGGAGTCACAAGAATGTTGCAGAACAGGTAACTGGCTGAAGAACGGAGTGAAATATCAGAAACTATTCTCAAATATCATTGTTGCTAAATATCAAGATTGATATAAAAGCCATTTGCCCTGTTAAACTCAGATTACTTTGTGGTCATTTGGGATTAGGTTGAGCTAATCTTTGGGTGTTTAGCTCAATCATGCGGTCTGGGTACTTACAAAGTTCAAGTGAACAGCTAGAGGAATTTCTGCTGGTATGGAGATAGTCTGAATAGAGTTGAGAAGATTGGATACAAAACCACTCATTGCAAGACTGCTCATAAATGGAAGCTTGAACATAATTCACTTTACCCTGCACTCTGGTAGAAATCACTGAAACTTAAAACTAGGCCCCGCAAGGCACCATATTTTAACATGAATGCGGCTTTGATTAGTGATGTGAAAAGAACAGCCTTTAGTTAATTCTTTAATCTCTTGAGTTGTGCAACACTTTGACAATCCTCTCTCCCTTCTTAAAATAACTTCTTACAATGAACTGTGTTTTGTTCATTCTTTTCCCTTTTTGTTTCATTTATTCTCTTTTTACTACTTATTTTAACAAGGTGTTACATTAGTTATAGTACACTACTGCAAATCAGTCTCCAGGATTTGAAGGTGCACTTGCTGTAGTGCCCTTATGTAAATTAGTCCCATATAGGGCAAGGGGGCAAGCTGGCTGCCTGTTCCTGCTTTCTCTTGACTGAGCAAGAGATACAGTCAGGATCAAAGGTTTACCAGCATCGCCACAGAAGTCTGCTCCTACTGAACAAATGGGGAGTGGAACTAATTGGATAGCCCTACCAAAGAGCAGGCACAGGCGTGATGGGCCAAACGGTCTCCTTCTGTCCTGTATCATTCTATGATTCAATGATCTTCCCATCAGGATTTTTTGCTTATGTAATATAGTTGAGCTTGGAAACTATCTTTCATTCAACCCTATAGCTGTGATACACTGATGTTTCAAACGACACCATAAACTATAAACCAGATGATATTTTCCTACATTATAATAGTGACTACACTTCAAAGGTACTTCATTAGCTGTAAAGTGCTTTGGGATGTCTTGTGGTCATAAAAGGGGCTATTTAATTGTAAGTTTTTCCTTTCTTTTCAGACACAGACACACAGCGAGTGCTGTGCATGGCCGTAAAGGCAACTTGATACACAACAGAACATTCTTAAGCTGAATCTGTCACGTGCTGCCCATTATGCTGGAGAACTTTGGCCTGAAAGGCAAGGTGGTTCAGGGCAAGGTCACTCTCTGCTTCACTGCAATGTAATCTTCCCTCTACTTTTTAACCTTGGCGTATAAACAGGTTACAATCTACTCTGCATTGTATGAACAGGTGTGTTAGTTTCCTCAGAATGTGTTGAAGCAGGAAATTACACTTCTCGGCTATTGTTAGCAGCCTACTAAAATCAATGAGTTGTGAAGGACATTGCAAAACTATAAGGAACCCTAACTGTAAGCGCTAAGCACCGCTCCTATAAAATATACTTTTGTTTTGTTTAACTTGTGTATTTCCCATTTTCTTCCTCCTTGAAATACTGGTAACCATCCACTTTCTCACCCAAGCAATCAGTTTTCAGGCAATTGCCTAGGCAAGTGCTGGCAGGATGTCTGATCATTGGAGGGTTTACAGCTGAGCTCCATCCTGCTCTCACCTGATAACCACACTTGATTAAAACTGAGGAGTAACTGGACGGCAACTGGGAGTGGGATCCCTGGAGGATTTCTCCCCTCTCTAGCCCAAGGATGTAAAGGTCGATTGGAATGTCCAGATAATCTGCTTCAGTTCTGCTGATTGAGTGAAATGATCAAGATACCTGGGATAACTCCCCTGCTCTTCTTCTAGTAGTGTCATGGGATCTTTTATGTCCATCTGAGAATGCAGGAACACAGGAAGGGGAGTAGACCATTTAACCCCTCGAGCCTTTTCTGCTATTCATTGACATAATGGCTCATCTGCGACCTGATTCCATATACCCACCTTTGTCCCATATTCTTTAATCCCTTTGGATAACAAAATTTATCAATCTCAGCTTTAAAATTAACAACTGATCTAGCATCAACTGCTGTTTGTGGAAGAGTTCCAAACGTCTACCATGCTTTATGTGTAGAAGTGTTTCCTTATTTCACTCCTGAAAGGTCTAGCTCTAATTTTTAGACTCCACCCCCACCCCCCCCCCCCCCCCCCCAGTCCTAGATTCCCCAACCAGCAGACATAGTTTCTCCCTACCCTATCTCTTCCGCTTAGTAGCTTGAAATTTTTGATCAAATCACCCCCTAACCACCTAAATTCCAGTGAATGCAACCTTAAGATTGTGTAATGTCCCCTTGTAAACTATCCCTTTAAGTCCAGGTATCATTCTGGTAAACCCATGCTGCACTGCTTCCTAGGCCAATATATCCTTCCTGAGAAGTAATGCCCAGGACAGCTCACAGTACTCCAGGAGTGCTCTCACCAAGGTTTTGTATAGCTGAAACATGACTTCTACCCCCTTGTATTCTAGTCCTCCAGATATAAAGATCAGCATTCCATTCGCCTTTCTGATTATTTTCTGTATCTGTTCATGTCATTTTAATGATCTGTGTACCTGGACCCCCACTGTTTCTAGCTTTTCACCATTTCGGTGCAAAGTGGATGATTTGCCTACGTTGAAACCCATAAATACAGTGAATAGTTGAGTTATCAACACAAATCCTTGCAGTAGACTATAAGTCACATCTTACCACTTAAGGACCTGACAGGGTCTCAGTATAACATCTCCTCCAAAAGACAGCACCTCCAACAACGTGGGTGCTCCCTCAATGCTGAGCTGGCATGTTAAACTAGATTATGTGCTCAAGTCTCTGGAGTCGTACCTGAAACCACGACCTTCTGAATCAGAGGTGAGAGTGCTACCCACTGAGCGAAGGCCAACAACAGCAAAGTTAAGGTTTCTGCCTGAATTTGTGCCTTTGTAATAGTTGGAAGTTTTTACGCTTTAAGCGCATGTGGCCTCATTTACCCGTCGGACTTTAACAGGCTGTTTGTTTGCTGTTGAAGACATTGTGCAAACATAAGAGAAATTTGGGCAACAACAAGCCAAACTTAGTCAGCATTCTAGGTATATCCAGAAAAGCTTAAATTGGATAAACCATTCCAGGTGACACAGCAGAGATTTTAAATAGACTCTTCACATCTGTTTTCAGAAAGTACAACTGTATAGAAATTCCAGTCATAGCAATAAGGGCTAAGTGATCCCCAGGATACAATGCCTGAACCGGGAGGAGGGGTACATCCTAGAATCCTCAAGGAATTAATAGAACAGACTGGTGATGCTTTGACTGATGTATCTCAGGCCTCCTTTGATACTGAAGTAGAACATGAGGAGCATAGCAAGGCAAGGACAGAGCAAGACAGAAATCTGCTATCTACTGATGAGTTGACCGAATATCTCCAGTGGACAAAATATTTTGATATCATTTTACAACATGCTACAAATGAACATTGAAAGAGCACAATTATCATAGCGAGCTATCAGCATGGTGCGAAAAGTAATGTCACGTTCTGCAAAGCTTGTGTGGAGAATAATCCAGTAGATGTAGTTTTTACTTGGATGGTTGAAGATGTCATGTGAGGTTAGTAGCAAAGGTTAAGGGTAGTGTAAAATTTGACCAATTGGCTAGATAAAAATTGACTTAGCAACAGAAGATGGGGAGGGCCAGGGATAAATGGAAAAGGCTCTGCCGGGGCAAAACTACAAGTGTTGTTGCAGGGCATCTACTGTTTACAACTGAATAATCATTTATGGACTCTGGGTACGGCGTGGGTTTCATGGGCCGGAGGCCCTTTGTTTGCTTTGGAGTTTCTTCTGTTATCAGAACACATCGATGCAATGGTGAGCCACTTGCGTACCCCACCTGGGCACATGCCTTACAGGTTTGCTGTTATGGACCAACAAATCATATATGCGGAAGACACGCTGATGTAATGCCACTTCACTGAAGACCACCTTATCAATAGAAAGGAAAGGTAAGCTGAGCCCATCTTTAGTTTTGTCACTAATCCTAATGTTCTGGCTTTCATCTGAGGTTTTCTTGTTAGAAATGTGTAACGGCAAGGCACAAGTGAATGGCTGGGATCTTCCACCTGATTGACCCTTGATTTTGAGTGAGTATTCAGAGAGGGGGCTGAGCAGAACTACCTCCAACTGGTAGGTCAGGACAACCCAAAGCTTCATTTTTTCCCTGCCACCAGGACTACTGTCTTAGCAGTCAACACTGCTAGACGCTGTCATAGAAAAGCAAAATATAAAGAGGAAAAAAAACCTGAAATGTAGTCAGCATGAAAATTTATACATGTGAAGATGTGACATTTCACATACCATGCTGAATAGCATGAACTGCAACTTACCCAGAATGGATGGGGCTGGAAACGAGGTTGACATTGTCTAGTGTATCTGCTGTCCAGCTGAATCTTTTCAAAGAATCGCTGTCATACTCCCTAGAAACTGCGAGGTGCTACAATGAAAATATTGAGAAGAAAAAATAGTGAGTCGTAAAACTACAGATGTTTTCATATATCAAAGCCAGTAAAAAAAAAAGATTTCTCTCCCTCCAAAATTCAGGGTTTCAAAGAAAAGGAACATAAAAAATGGAGTTGGCCATTGAGTCCCTCGAACCTGCACTGTCATTCAATTAGATCAGGGCGCATCTGCACCGTAACTCCATTTTCCTGTCTTTGTTTCATATCCCTTAAAACCCTTAGCTAACAAAAAACACAAGGATTATTGCCCAAACACATTGTGCGCTGAATCAAGTAGTGTTCAGATGGGTAAGCACGTAGGCATAAGGAAATACATTTCAACAAAAACCTGAAATATTAAACCTTCACTTGCCATTTTTTTATAAGCTTGCGTTCACAAAATGGCCAGCCAAAATTCATCTTCAATTGCAACATTCACGAGCCACCATTCCAGCTAGTCAGTTTGTACTAGACATCTGAACTAGGATCTTGGATTTAGGAAGGCCTGGGAAGGTAAGACAAGTGATGGGGTGGCATTATTTGTTACAGAGTGACTAGTTACAAGCGTTGGATGCTGGAAGTGGTATTAAGTCTCTGGAGAGAATGAAAGGACAGTAAAGGGTTAACACTCATAAGAGGAATATGCTAGAGGTCACCAAACAAAGAGAAGCTGGTGCAGTTTTGTGGAAAACGATAAGTGCCTTCAGCTGTAATCCTGGCAGATTTCAATCTTCTTCATATTGACTATAGCACACAATGGGGACAATCTGCATCTGAACAAGAACTTACTGAAATTGTGATAAGAAACTCTCAAGGAGTAATACAATGTTAGATTTTGTTCCAATCAATGAGGAGAGAAAAACAGCAAAGCAGAAGTGAGGGAGCATTTGGGAACTAGTGACCATCATGCTCTGATAGTGAGGGTGGAAAACAAAAGCCAATTAAAGCACAAAATATTAAACACGCTGAATTTAAGGGTACGACAGAATGTATGTGATGGGAAAATAGGAAGAGATAGTGGCAGAAAAGTGGAATAGTTTCAAAGGGGCAGTTTTTAAGATGCAAAGGTAATTTATCCTTGAAATAGGTTGGGACAGATAAAAATGAGTACAACTGGTTTGGCTTGCTAACAAATTGTAAAAGGAGGGTTTAAAGAGAAAGAAAAAGAATATAAAACATTTTAATATGCAGCAAATGGAGTGAGATAGGGAGATTTATAAAAGCAGGATGAGGAATGCAACAAAACTCAGGGCTGCAAAGAGTGTACCAATGAAACCATAGTTGGAAACATGAAGAGCAGTAAAACATTCTTCAAGTATCTCAGGAGTAAACAAAGGGTATCAAGATGGATCGGTCCACTAAAAAATGGCAATGGAGACATGGTATCTGAAGATAGAGAAATTGTTGAAGTACTTCTCCAGTGTTCACAGAAGAAATGGGGAGATTAACGCCAGAATTGGGGTGCAGTTTAAAGGTAAATATAAACTTAAAATGTTTGAAGTCATAGGAGAGACATATTGGGGAGGTTATTGAAGTTCAAGTGAGATAACGCTCTGACAATTTTCATCCCAGGGTACTGAAGGAATTGTCTCAAATGATTGAGAGTCATCTTGTGGATATTTTTCTAAGTTCACTAGACTCTAGCCAAATCCCAGAGAACTGGAAAATAGCAAATCTGATTACCATCTTCAAAAAGGGGCAGGGTGAACCATCAAACTATAAACAGTAAGCCTTACTTCACTGTTGGGAAAGTGTCTGAAAGTATTATGAACGATGATATAAGGGACATGAGTTAATCACAATTAGTCAGTATGGTTTTTGGAATGGGAAATCATGCTTGACTAATATATTGGATTTCTCTGGAGAGATGGCAGACCTAATGATAGGGTAGAGACAGTGGATGTTATTCACCTGGGTTTCAGGATGTCATTGTACCATATAATAGGCACCTGCACAAAGTCCGAGCCCATGGGATAAATGGCAATGTATCAATTGGATTGGCAAACAGTTGATTGGTAGGCAGAGTTGTAGAGTGCATGGGTAGCTATCTGGTTGGCAGCCAGTTACCAGTAGAGTGTCACATGATTTAGTGTTAGGGACACTGTTGTTTAGAATCTTTTAATTAATGATTTAGAGGAAGTAGTTATGTCCAAAGTTTCCAAATTTGCAGGGAGCAGTGGCAAATGATGATGATCAATAACAGCTTTATGACCAAGTGGGAAATGCCCTTTTATGCCTTGACTGTCACAATATAAGTCGAGTGATTTGTGAAGCATTTTTAAAAATTACTTTATGCAATGACATTCGAACTTTAGTGTAACATTTCTAACTAGTGTTTATTTTCATTACCGAAGGTGGCATATTAGAGATTGAGTCAGCACAATACACTTACACTTCCATGAGAACTATCCAAATCCAGCTCCATATGAAATGAAAGCTCCTCTCTGATGTCGAGAAAGGTCTGAAATGAATTGGGGATCTCTTAACCTAGCTTCCAATGGGTAAAAATCTGCAGATTATATTGGCAGCTCCAAGGAGAAGGGTTAATCAAAAGCTAAGGTGGGAAGCAACAGGGAGGTCCTGTTGAATACAATTTAATTTTTTGAATCTCTGTTTCCCAGTCAGTCAGACAGAGGGGCGTGCTAGCTGTCCGGTGGGAAAGGCCTGCGATGGTAAGTTGCAACCAGGGAGCAGACAGGAGGGGGACAGTGCAATGGAAGGTTAGGGGAGGTCGTGGATGGAAGATTGGGGGAGGTTTCAGACAGAACGTCAGAAAGGGGGAAGGGCTCGTGGATGGAATTTCCTGCTGGATCCATCTCTTCAGCTGCCAGGTCTCCTGATGGAAATGTTAACTTTAAAGGTAAGTAAAATTCAGTGCAAAAAGACCTCATTAACCTCTCATAAGCATGTTAATTGCAGCAATAATTACCCACTCGCCTGTGCTAATGAAGGTCCTGATTGCACTGAGTAGGTTATTTGCAGGCATTCAAACGCGCCTCCATTAAACCTGGAATTGCGTCTACTGAAGTTGAGTCACTACTCACCTGGCCCCCAAACCACCTGCACTTGGGGTTAAAATTCCCCACATATGCTTCACAGTTATAGAAAAAGAGTAGAAATATGAGTCCTCAGGCAATAACAAATATAAGGACTAGAGGCTTTACCACAACATGAGTCCACAACGAACAGGAACTAAAATTGTAACACCCAATATTTTGAATATATCTCACTGATTTGCATTCCCCAGCAATCTAACTTTCAAAATGCCTGAAACACCATTGATACACTTTATGTTTTGGCTGAATACTGGTTGTTAATCTATTAGTCCATATTACAGCAATTTCCATTTATATAGCGCCTCTAATACAGTAAAATGTTCCAAACTGCTTCACAAAATTTGGTATCGAGCTAAAGGAGGACAGGTGACAAAGGTTTAGTCAAAGAGGTAGATTTTAACAAGTGTTAAAGGAGAGAGGTGAAGAGGTTTGAGGAGGGAATTACAGAGCTTAGGGACTAGACTGCTGAAGGCACAACTGCCAATGGCCGGGTGAAGGAAGTGGGGATGCACAACAGGCCAGAGCTGGAAGAATGTAGAGATGCAGGAGGTTACAGAGATAGGGAGGGGCAAGGACATAGTGGGAATTTTAAATTCAAGGCATTGAGAGCCAATGTAGGTCAGCGAGCACTTATGTGAGGTCACAAACACTGTCAATGAGTTGCTTTAATACTCCAATTATTAAAATATTACAGCATGAAACGTGCACCACATAAACATAAAGGGCAATAAGCCGAAAGAGACAAATCTTATTAGAATTCTATGAGGCTTAGTTCAAATGAGTATTTTGAAAATGAGTGCTTTAATTCAAAAGACATAATTATTATGGGATAGCATTACTCAAGACTTGTAAATGACAGATATTTCTTTGCAACATTTTGCAACAGTAGGAGAGCTGATTAATTGAAAAATAAATTTTTTTGGGGGCATTTAGTGTAATGTTAATTATATTAATTCAGGCAGGAGGCCAGGTGGTGAACTTTGTACTATACAATGCTAACGAACCACTCCTCTTGGCTTAAATCAAATCCTGGGAAGAGGTAAGATTTTGTTGAGGAATAAGATAAACTGAAAATACAGGGAGAAATATACAGCCACCTTAAAAATAGGTGAGAATGGTGACACAAATATTACAACAAACTCATGAGAACTAATCATAGAGATTTGGAAAATCCACAAACTGCAAAATATCATTAAGATATAAATGCAGGCGATTGGAGCTGGCATATGGTGTTTCAGAACAATCTGACCGTTCAAAATTTTCAGAGGTTCTGATATGGTAAATAGGGAAAACAAATTCCACTAATCAGAGAGTCAGGAACCAAAGGGAATAAATCAAAGACCATCATCAAAAGGACAAAGGTTTTTTTTTTTACACAGAGTGCTGTTAGCTCATGCAATGTCCAACTAGGAACAATTATGGGAGCAGAATCAATAATAGCTTTTAAAAGGAATGCGAATAAGTATTGGAAAAAGAACATTTTTAAAAGGGTATACGGAAAAGGCAGAATATTGGGACTAAATGGAATAGTTCATACAGAATGCTGGCATGATGGTGCAAATGGCCTCCTTCTGCACCTTAAAACTGTATGATCCTAACCCCACCATCGGGAAACTGAAAGGTTTATAAGCAAATTAAACATTAGGCTCAACATTTTTTTGAAATTCAATTGTACAAATATAATATATAGTTAACTTTAACCTCCCTGCCTTTAACCAGCAAGCTAGCAGATAGCAATTGCTTACCTTCAGTGAGTTGCTCACTATTGGTCCACCCATGGAAGGTGCAAGCTCTGGTTGGAAACCCTGCTGAACCAGGAGGAAAATCAGAGTTGCCCTTAAAGCTCAAAAGACTCTCAGGAACCTGGGAGCTGGCAAGTATGAAGGCTGTACCAGCAGACAGAAGTGACGCTTAGGCAAAGCTTGTTTAAAATTTAGGGAAATGCAGCCTCCACTGTTACCGATCCCCAGTTAGAGTTTGCATACTTGCCATAGACTGGAACTATTACGTTTGAAATGGTGAGGGGTGATTTCCTCTCTCTGTCATTAAACTGTAAAATGTTCTTTACAAATGTACTTGCAATTTTGCTGCACACAGAACAAGGCTTGCCCTTGATATAAAGTTTAAAAAAATCATTTCCCCTCCAACATTGCATTTCATTTTGTTTGGACTTTCTCCCCAGGTGATGTGCTGGTCCCCTGTCAGGGAGGGGCAAGAAACTTGTTCCCATTGATAAGTGGCCACAAAAATATTGCTATTGAATTTATGCAAAACAATAGGTACAAAATGATAGCAAGAGTCAGAAAACCTTCTACAATCAACAAAATGGGCCCCACAGTTCATGCAGCAGAAGACACTGCTTACCAATGAATGTGTTAAACTGGTCAGTTTTCCCGTGAACCTATATTAATCACAATTGATTGCTGAAATTTGTTAACACAACAATTTCTTCTTTTTTCCGTTACTCTGGCATGGCAACTGGATTATCAAGCATATGAAGTAACGATTAGAAAATAAAACATGTGTTCCTTGTGCCTGGTATTCAAGATATAATGCATTACCCTGTAACAGCTTTAAATAATATTGGGAGAGCTTCAATCCAAGATTAAAACCATCCAACAGGACTAATGATTCTTGGCATTGAATATTTAGATCTTAGTTTTTCATGCATGGGCTGCCAAATTAATTTGTAGTAGAGTATAACATTCCAGAACATATGATAGGCAAATGCTGGAAATTTATAACAGAAGGTCCTAGAGGTACTACTTCTGTTGCCAAATATTTGAACAGAAATATTTTGGGCTGTAGAATAGCCACTGGGTGTTAGAAAAGTGTTGCATTGCTGTGTAAAACCTCTGCACTTCAGAGTTTTACGAAGTACACCTCTCAACTAATCAGGCATGTCCTGCCGAGATGTATCGGACTTCCCCACTTTCAATTGCTTCCTCCACCAATCTTTTCCTCCAGTGACAGACAAGCACCTAGTACTCATAGAAAGTGAGTGGGAGTGAGGGGAAGGAAGTAGTAATGGACTCTTAAAATAAGCTATCAACCACTGAGACCTTCAGCTTGCACTGAATAATGTTCAAAAATTTGGGGCATTATTTTGATCGTAATTCAAACTATGGCTCACTAGTGTTTAAAATGTAATCCTAAAAATTGCATGCAAGGCTTTATAATCACATTTATATCGCATCACGAATTCTACTTGAAATGGTCTCTGCAATGTACTGAGGCATCCAATAGTCTGGCCTCTGCCTGAATTATAGCGAGGCCTTTTCCAGTGGTAACTGAGGACTGACAGGTGCAGGTGCACAGGGACAGATGACATAGTTGTTATGGTCCTGGCCTAGCAACACAAAAGGCCTTGAGTTCAAATCCCGTTCTGGCAAGTTGTGAAGCTGAATTCAATAAATCTGTGAGGTGGCACCAGAAAAAAAAAATGACCATCGTAAAAACCTAACTAGTTTACTAATGTCTTTCAGGGAGGGGAACCTGCCATCCTGTTCCTGATGTAGCCTACATGTGACTTCAGCACCACTTTAAGTGGTTGATTCCTAATGCCCTCAAGATAACAAGAGATGGACAATAAATCCTGTCCAGTTGGTGTCACCCACAGCCAAGAACGAACATCCTTCTCCTGCAGATAGATTATCAGTAGGGACTTGGGATTTTAATTCAATACAGGCCAGCAACAGAATGATGCAGGCACCGAAAGTACTGGGGCTGGAAAAAGTGGCAATGAGTGCCATGAAGCTGGGATTACTGTCACTGGCAACTTGGTGATATAAAGGGGGTGTTAGATAAGGTCTATTTAGCCCAGTTTGTGGATGTCTAAGTTTGCAGAAGTAACATATGAATGACTGCTATGCTTCATTATTCAAACATTTGAAGGGTTATTAAAACTGAGTGTTACAGTACACGAAGAATGGGATAATGAGGTAATCCCTTAAGAAAAAGGGCAAGCAGGATTTAAAAAAACTCTAACTCCTTAGAAAATCTAAGCAAAGGGCATTTTTGTCACCTTTCTCTCAAATTGCTTATTGTTAATGTAAGCAGGGAATTATCTTTATCCAGCTTCATTATTTCTCATCACAGCAGGAGAAGCCAGTGGCTGAAGTGTCTTGTCTTTGATGAACAATGGGGCTTTGTCATCTCAGACTACTCTAGAACAATGCAAGAAGAAGGGACCTCTAAGGATTGAGTTTTCTCAGAACAACATGCTGCATCGTTAACAGCAGCAAGTGTTTTCCATGTTCCTCCAAATATTGTTACAGCAAACTAAATGTAAATCAAAGGGCATTTGAGGCCTGTTGCAAATCTTAAAACTGATGCATGCATGCTATCTTCTGACTGAACTGCAGTCTATAGGGTTGGCAGTTTGCGAAAGGATGATGGAACTATTTGGACTCTGAAAACTTTAGAGAAAAACACATTTTAGTCAACCTACATTCACGGATTAAAGCAAACAACAAGGCCTTTAAAAGCAAAAGTTGGAAGTGGCTGATTGTGTGGCTTGTTGAGAAAGAAACATCAAGTTAAGTCAATGCATCATTCACATGTGATCTATCAAGTAAACCAAAGAGCATAAACATGGTAAGCACTGGAACAATAAGAAGATAATTTCCTCCCTCTATGAATGTCAAGTTCTCTCAATCTGTGGCAATCTCAACTGGCAAAAAACAGCCGTGAAACAGGAAAGAGGAGCTATCGTTTGGTCCAGTGCCACACACTACACTGAAAATGTGGCCAGTGTCATTTGAAGTCATACTCTAAAGCGGCAATAATATTCAACTGAACAGGCATGTAGCATTCAGATCTGCACTTACCGACTCCTTTGTCAGCTCTTCAATCATGATGCTATCCCTTGCGTACGGACTTCTGTTCAGCGAGTATGACCTATCCGAACTGAAGGAGCGAAGGCTGTTGTGTTTACAAGTTACCAATCAAGGGGTAGATGATAATCAGGTGGGCAGAGGGGAGAAAAAGAAACTCATTAATGCATGCAGCTTCCAGGGGGCGGGGTGGGGAGGGGTCATGAAAGGAAACCCACCATCAGCACCCAAAAGAAAACAAACCGAGAGCAACAAAAAAAACTTTTACAGAGAGATAATTTGAAACAGATCAAAAGGCAAAAATCCTCATTTTGACAAACTCAAACAAAAGATTGAAATTACCAAAAAGGAGGGATTCAAACTGACATTGAACAAAACCTATTCTCTGACAACCCCAGCTTTCACACTGCGTGATTACCATGACATTACAATTGCAAATAAGGTTTAAAATTGGCTGCAACAGGGACTCTCAACTAAATTCTGACTGAAGTTTTGGTGAGGGGTATACCTCATTAACCCTTTCAACAGCAGACAGCTGGACTGTTCAGTGAGCCAGCTTTGTCAGTCCAGGTTCTGCTTTGCACAATAGGCCACTGCACTTTCCTCCAACAACAATATTTTTCATATCACTTAGTACTTTTTGTACTAAAAGAGACTCAATGTGAATATGAACAAATGAAAAATATTAACTGCAAACTTTGTCGATAATTTAAAATTCCAGATCTGCTTTCGAAGAACTGTTGCATTACTACACTTGTCTCTTGTAAAGATTAAATTTGTGGGGCTACATGTGTTGCAAACTAGCTGCATAAAGAATCTGAAGTCATTGCTCAGCTTGCATACTAACTATGCAGTAACAACAACTGACATTTATATAACAGCTTTAACGCAGTAAAATGTACCAAGGAATTCACAGGACTGTTATCAAACAAAATTTGACACTGAGCCACATAAGAAGATATTAGGATAGGTGAGCTTGGCCAAAGAGGTAGATTTTGAGGGTGCTAAAGCAGGAAAGAGAGGCAGAGAAGTTTTAGAGACGGGAGAAAAAAATTATCACAAGAGTCCCAGCTACTGCTCCTCAGTCAGGACTGACCCACGAGTTACTTTGAAAAGATTGGCAGTGGGTGATCAGATTAACTCAGCCATTTCACACCCTGCACCCTCGTGATGATTTGAATGAGAGTAGCAACTCGCAAAATATCAATAAATGCATCTTTTCCCCCACTGTCTAAAAACTTAATTTGGATTTCATTCTGAAGCACTCAACATTTTTTTTTAACTTCTGGTCCTTTCAAAATAGAGATGTATTCTCAAAAATGGGCAAAGGTTAAACATTGTTTTCAAAACTATAGCCAGCTTTTGGCAATGAGTGACATGATTTTTTAATATTTTTTAAATAAGAACTACTCTGATGAATTTAAGATTAAGCTTTCGCAAGAAAATGACATGATCGGGAACCCTCGAGTAAAACCTGCTTTGACAGTTGCCCATAGTCTGGTGCTGGTAGCTGGTTCAGCTTCAAGGCAGTCCAATACTGGTCTGTGTGTGTACAAACACACACCCACAGTTCAACGCAGATACAACTCAATCCTCATTTTGTTTTCTGTATGTTGCATTCAAACTGTGCACCACTGTGATGAACTGTACAGAAACTCACTATGGGCAAAAGGGAATCAAAAAGACTTGCATTTATATAGCATTTTTCGGGGGATGCGGTGGTGTAGTGGTATTGTCACTGGACTAGTAACCCAGAGACCCAGGGTATTGCTCTGGGGACATGGGTTCAAATCCCACCACAGCAGAAGGTGGAATTTGAATTCTATTACAAATCTGGAATTAAAAAAAGCTAGTCTAATGATGGCCATGAAACCATTGTCGATTGTTGTAAAAACCTATCTGATTCACTAATGTCCTTTAGGGAAGGAAATCTGCTGTCCTTACTTGGTCTGGCCTACATGTGACTCCAGACCCACAGCAATGTGGTTAACTCTTACATGCCCTCTGAAATGGCCTAGCAAGCCACTCAGTTTTATCTAACCGCTAGCATTGTGGGTGTACCTACCCCACATGGGGTAGGGCCTATCAGAGATGTACAAGGGAACTTATGCGTGGAGGCAGAAGATGTGGACAGGGTTCTTAATGAGTTTTTTGTCTCTGTCTTCACAAAGAAGAGGGTTGATTTAGACATTGTAGTTAAAGAGGAGGAGTGTGAAATATTAGATACAATAAGCATAATGAGAAAGGAAGTAGCAGAGGAACTGACATCCCTGAAAGTGAATAAATCAGCAGGGCTGGATGGATTGCATCCCAGGTGTTAAAGGAAGCCAGGGAGGAAATAGCAGATGCTCTGAGGATCAATTTCAAATCCTCACTAGATACTGGAGAGGTACCAGACAATTGGAGGTCTGCGAATGTTGTACCATTGTTTAAAAAGGATGCGAGGGATAGGCCAAATAATTATAGGCTGGTCAGTCTGACCTCGGTGGTGGGTAAATTGTTAGAATTTATTCTATGGGACAGGATAAACTGCTACTTAGAAAGGCACAGATTAATCAGGGATAGGCAGCATGGATTTGGTAAGGGAAGGTCATGTCTTACTAACTTGATTGAGTTTTTTGAGGAAGTGACAAGAAGGATTGATGAGGGTAGTCCAGCGGATGTGATCTACATGCTTTTTAGTAAGGCATTTGACAAGGTCCCACACGGCAGACTGGTCAGCGAAATGAAAGCCCATGAGATACAGGAGAATGTGGCAGGTTGGATCCAGAATTGGTTCAGGGATAGGAAAAAAGGGTAGTAGTTGACGGATGTTTTTGTGAATGGAAAGCTGTTTCTCGTGGCGTTCCACAGGGCTCACTGTTGGGTCCCTTGCTGTTTGCGGTATGTATTAATGATTTGGACTTAAATGTGGGAGGCATGATTGGGAAATTTGATGACACAAAAATTGGCTGTGTAGTTGATATTGAAGAGGATAGCTGTAGACTCCAGAAAGATATCAATCGTTTGGTTGAGTGGGCAGAAAAGTGGCAAATGGAATTCAATCCAGATGAGTGTGAGGTAATGCATTTGGGGAGGGCAAATAACGCGAGGGAATACACAATAAACAGGAGGATATGGAGAGGGGCAGAAGAAGTGAGAAACCTTGGAGTGCATGTCCACAGGTCCCTGAAGATGGCAGGACAGGTAGATAGAGTGGTGAAGAAGGTATTTGGAATGCTTTCCTTTATTGGCCGAGGTATAGAATACAAAAGCAGGGTTGTAATGCTGGAACTATATAAAAAGCTGGTTAGGCCACAGTTGTAGTATTGCGTCCAGTTCTGGTCACCACATTACAGAAAGGACATAATTGCTCTGGAGAGCGTACAGAGGAGATTTACAAGAATGTTGGCAGGGCTTGAAAGTTGCAGCTGAGGAAAGATTGGTAGGCTGGGGTTGTTTTCCTTAGAACAGAGGAGGTTGAGGGGTGAGTTAATTGAGGTGTACAAAGTTATGACGGGCCTAGATAGAGTAGACAGGAAGAACCTGTTTTTCCTAGCGGAGAGGTCAATTACCATGGGGCACAGATTTAAGGTGATTGGTAGAAGGATTAGCGGGGACATGAGAAAAAACTTTTTCACCCAGAGGGTGGTGGGTGTCTGGAATTCACTGCCACGAATGGTGGTGAAGGCAGAAACCCTCGATTCTTTAAAAAGGTACCTGGCCATGCACCTGAAGTGCTGTAACCTGCAAGGCAATGGACTAGGTGCTGGAAAGTGGGATTAGATTGAGTGGCTAATTTTTTCAGCCAGCACGGACACGACAGGCTGAATGGCCTCCTTCTGTGCCATAATGTTTCTATGGTTCTAAGTCTCTGGAGTGGGACCTAAACCCACGACCTTCTAACTCAGAAGCAAGAGTGCATTTAGCTGAGCAGCGACTGACACAATTGAGCCCTAAGTGTTGCTACAGATTCAAGTAGCAGTACTGAGATGAGCCATTTTGTATGCATTTCCTCATTGGGATCACAGTAAGTTTTAGTCACTTTAAGGCAAGATATCACAGAGCAGTGCTGCCACCTGCAAAGCACTTCTCTCCAATACTACACTGTAGCCCATTGTAAAATACGAGCGTTGAGCCAAGTGGGGTTTTAAAAACTTTTCCATATTCCTAACATTGTATATCCTTAACCTTTTTACACAGCTAACAAATGCTCTCACTGCATATAATATTCTAAATCTGCAAGTAAATATCCTGATGGTACCCTAACACTGCAAAGCCTCCAAACTTTCAAATGAAACCAAACGTAATTAAAATGAACCACCAAAACTTAGTAATTCAAATGATGTGAAGACAAATAAATAGGTCCAAAAGTACTCAATCTTCCCTTCTGAACCAACATGGTGCCCCTGGAAGATACATACAATCACAGTCTTTAAAGCTGACATACCGACTGTGATGCAACAGCAACAGCAAATCAAAAGGCAAAGGGAAGGGAGCAGCCGAAACTTAACCCTTACTACGCTCAGCAGCATTAACAGCAAATATTACGCCAGTGCTTTAAGGGTTAACCGCCTTGCCAGCATAAGGCTGAAAGCAGTAGTATTCATCATGTAAGTCTACATACTCAATTACAAATCATGAAAATTCGCATTCAAAAATTTCCCCAAAAATATTAAAACACAAATACAAAGAGGAACATTTGTCAAAATCTGGACCACATAGGACACTCAAATCGCAAACATTTGTCATTAAATGGTTCGACAAACATTTTAGATCAATCGAATTAATCTGATAAAATTATTGGGAATTTTTTGTTGCAAAAATGACTCATGGCTAGTTTATCAACACTCCCTGTGTTGACCTCAGAAAAAAACATACTGCAGTTTTTTTTAATTAGCTTGTGCGCTGATAGCTTTGGTTTACGCAACACAGACGGTTTAGGTGGGGTGCAGTAGGGGAGGGGGGATCTGGTAGAAAAAATAAATAAATTATTTCATGCTGCTGTAGACTCTCCTGAACTCGAGCAGGGGGAAGACAGAAACATCTTTGCACATCAGAGAGCCCAGTTAAAAGACTAGAGCATTAATCATGGGGAATTTCAATTATCAATGTACTGACTGGGAGAAGAACAGAGCAAAAATTGAAGAGGCCTGTGTGTTTCTAGTAGGATTATTTCCTATGAAATCTGAGGCTATTCTGGGATCTTTAGTAATTTTGGGACCTTTAGTAATGATCGAAGTCTGGAAGATTAGGACAAAAGAACAATATCCTGTTACAACGTGTCACAAAGTGCTGATGAGGTTATGCGAAAAGACACCAAAAATTATTCAACTTTCAAAGAACAGACTTCAAGGATATGTACAATGGTATTTAGAATGTTAACTCGGACACAAGAATGGGTGTGAGGTTTACAACAACAAACTAGAAACCAGTTCAGAAACTGCTGGTGAGGATACAAGTCTACTTCATTCCAATTCAATCGAAACAGATCAATGGGCAACAGAACCCAATGTGGCTCAGGAAGAATGTGAAGAGAAGTATTAAGAAAATCCACTGTATCTAAAATGTACAAGGGTTCAATGACATAATGAGTTTATCCCACATGTAGCTGAGCCACAAAAAGCAGGGAGGTCACAGGTTCCCTCTTCCCAGAAAGAGACAAGGGGTTAAAAAAATGCAACTGGAAAAAAAAATACAAGGAATCTGATAGCATGGGAGGATGTGCAGACAAGTAAAAGTAGGTTAAAAAAGTCACTGGAAGTAAGATTGCTGAGAACATCTCTAGAAAAACCTTTTATTTTACTTATGTGTATATGTGGTAAACAAAGAGCGAATGGAACGGGACAAGAGGCACAAGTAAGTAATGGAGTTAGTCACGTTTCTGAACATGTATCTCAACTAAGAAAGAGGGAAGAACAGTTGGACACCATGTTTAAAACAGTCGAGGTCTTAAAGTGGTCAAGTTGGGATGACAGCTTTTTAAATTTGCTAAACTCAGGGCAATTCCTAGGATTGGAAAAGGATCTCACATACAGCCATACCTGATAAACTCTAGTCTGAGAAGTTTACTGCGTGCTATAATTGTAGATTAACAGTTAATGTACACATGGTTGTGAGATCTCCTGGACTGGCTTCCATTGCCTGAGGGGATGGAAGAAGGATTTTCCAGATTTTATTTTGCCCGATTAGCCCTGGGTTTTATTTTTTGCCTCTCCTAGGAGATATGGCTGCAGAGAGGTGGGAAGTGTGCAGTCGTGACGCTCCAGGCATCATGAGTGTGGGACAGGCTTGGTGGACCAACTGGTCATCTCCTGCCCTTCACTTTTGTATGTTCAGAAGGAAAAATCTTTGAAACAAATTTAAGGGATCCCGTGGGTAAACACTTCGTAAAGCATAATCTGTCCAGATAGCCAGTACAGATCCATGAAACAGGTTGTGTTCAACTAATTAGGGCAGCACAGTGGCGCAGTGGTTAGCACCGCAGCCTCACAGCTCCAGCGACCCGGGTTCAATTCTGGGTACTGCCTGTGTGGAGTTTGCAAGTTCTACCTGTGCCTGCATGGGTTTCCTCCGGGTGCTCCGGTTTCCTCCCACATGCCAAAGACTTGCAGGTTGATAGGTAAATTGGCCAGTAGCAATTGCCCCTAGTATAGGTAGGTGGTAGGGAAATATAGGGACAGGTGGGGATGTGGTAGGAATATGGAATTAGTGTAGGATTAGTATAAATGGGTGGTTGCTGGTCGGCACAGACTCGGTGGGCCGAAGGGCCTGTTTCAGAGCTGTATCTCTAAACTAAACTAAAACTAATTTGCTGCCGTGTATTATGGACAAGGGAAATGAGGATGATGTGATACAATTGGAGTTTTCAGAAAGCTTCTGATAAGGTTCCACATCAGTGTTTAGAGGCTAAGGAGTCAGAGAATGAGGGGTAAAATATGGTGCCAGATAGATAAAAGGCTGAACAATAAGAGGGCAGCTATAAATGGAAACATGTCAAGTAGGAACAGGATTATCAGCAGGATATCCCAGGAGTATACCCCTCAATGTACAAACTCAAAAATCAGGATAACATATCCTAAATATCCAGGACTTTCATTTTGTTTTACTAAGGATTATGTCACAAATATTTAAACAACCAAATATTTTCATTTTTGGAATATTGTGTGTTTCTCATGATTGTAGAGATTTGTTATAGTTTTCACAAACCCCAAGTAAGAAAAGTTTCAATCTGTTTGTCACTTTTTTTTTTAACCCACACTTCTCATTCAGAAGGACAGATGCCTTATTATAATTTGTAGGTACATAGCTCAAGCTATAAATTATATCTATCCGTCTCAACTCATTCCATCTTTGCTGCCTCTGGAGAATCCTTGGCATCAGGTGGCAGGACCGTATCTCGAACGCAGAAGTCCTCGAGGCAGCCAACATCCCCAGCACATACACCCTACTGAGCCAACGGCGCTAGAGATGGCTTGGCCATGTGAGCCGCATAGAAGATGGCAGGATTCCCAAGGAAGCATTGTACAGCGAGCTCGCCACTGGTATCAGACCCACCGGCCGTCCGTGTCTCCGCTTTAAAGACATCTGAAAACGCGACATGAAGTCCTGTGGCATTGACCACAAGTCGTGGGAGTCAGTTGCCAGTGATCGCCAGAGCTGGTGGACAGTCATAAAGGCGGGGCTAAAGAGTGGTGAGTCGAAGAGACTTAGCAGTTGGCAGGAAAAAAAGACAGAAGCGCAAGGAGGGAGCCAACTGTGTGACAGCCCCGACCACCAATTTTATCTGCAGCGCCTGTGGAAGAGTCTGTCACTCTAGAATTGGCCTTTATAGCCACTCCAGGCGCTGCTCCACAAACCACTGACCACCTCTAGGCGCTTACTCATTGTCTCTCAAGACAAGGAGGCCAAAGAAGAATCCGTATAAATGTTTTGAAAGCCTTTAGTGGGCTTTATTTCTTTTTTATTTATTATTTCTTTATTTAGATACAGCACTGAAACAGGCTCTTCGGCCCACCAAGTCTGTGCCGACCATCAACCACCCATTAATACTAATCCTACATTAATCCCATACCCACCTTCCCCCTACCACCTACACTAGGGGCAATTTATAATGGCCAATTTACCTATCAACCTGCAAGTCTTTGGCTGTGGGAGGAAACCGGAGCACCCGGCGAAAATCCACGCGGTCACAGGGAGAACTTGCAAACTCCGCACAGGCGATACCCAGAATCGAACTCGGGTCGCTGGAGCTGTGAGGCTGCGGTGCTAACCACTGCGCCACTGTGCCGTCACGCTCTTTGTTCAATTGTGATTTGTTAACCTATATAAACTTAAGTAAAGAACTCGCTTTTATATAGCGAGTTTCACGACCTCAGGATGTCCCACAAGCAATGAGCAACTTTTGAAGTGTAATCACTGTTGTAATGCAGGAAACACAACTGCCAGTTTGCACACAGCAAACTCCCACAAACAGCAATGAAAGAAATGATCAGGTCATAGAAGCAGGAGTAAGTTATTCTGTCACTCGAGCCTGTTCCACCATTTAATTAGATCATGTTTGATCATCCACCCACCCACATTGGTTTTGTAACCATTAAAACCCTTAACTAACAACAATCTATCAAACTCAGTTTTGAAATTTTCAAGTGACACCCCCCCAACTTGACAATGCCCATTCATCCCTACTCTTTGCCTCCTGTCTGTTAACCAACCCTCTATTTATGCAAATATATTACCCCAAACTTATCTTGTGCATTAAACTTTTCTATGGCACCTTATCGAATGCCTTTTTAAAATCCAAGTTTACTACATCTACTGTTTCCCCTTTAACTACCCTACTAGTTACATCTTCAAAAAAACTCTAATAAATTTGTCAAACACAATTTCCCTTTCATAAAACCATGCTGACTTGTTCTGATCATCCTATGATTTTTTAAGTGCATTGTTAAGACCTCCTTAATACTAGATTCCAGCATTTTCCCCACGGCTGATGTTAGGCTAACAGGCCTGTAGTTCCCTGTTTTCTCTCTCCCTCCTTTCTTGACTAGCAATGTTATATTAGCTACCATCCAATCTGCTGGGACCATTGTACAATCTGGGGAATTTTGGAAAATCATAATCAACGCATCCACTATCTCTGCAGCTACCTCTTTTAGAACCCTAGGACATAGGCCATCAGGCCCTGAGGATTTGTCAGATTTAAGTCCCTTAAGTTCTCCAAAATGTTTCTCTTCTGATATTAATTACCTTAAGTTCCTCACTCTTATTAGCCCCTTTGTTACCCTTTATTTCTGCTATCTAATTTGCACCTTCTACTGTGAAGACAGACACAAAATATTTGATCAATGTCTCTGCCATTTCATCATTCCCGTTAATAATTTCTCCTGTCTCTGCCTCTAAGGGACCAACGTTCACTTCAGCTACTCTCCTTTTTAAATACTTGTAAAAACTCTTACAATCTGTTTTTATATTCCTGGCTAGTTTAGGCTTGTTCTATTTTTCCCTTTTTATCAAATTTTTCTAAAACACGCTCAAACCTCAGGCTTACTGCTATTCTTTACAACATTATAAGCCTTTTCTTTCAATCTAATACTATCCTTAACTTTTCTAGTTTGCTTTGCTCAGATTTAAGACCCAAGTTTTGGACTTAACTTACTCACTCTCAAACTCAATTTTAAATTTTATCACTCTTCCCCAGAGACTCAGTGTCATTATGGCACAGGAAGAGGCCACTCGGCATTGAATCCATGCTAGCTCTCAGTCCCATTTCCTCACTCTATCCCTGAAGCCCTGCAAGTTTATTTCCCTTGAGTGTCCATCCAATTTCCTTTGAAATCATTCATATTGTCTCCGCTTCTACCACCTTCATAGGTAGCGAGTTTCAGGTCATTACCACTCGCTGCATAAAAAAAGTTCTTCCTCACATCCCCCTTGCATCTGTTGCCCGAAACCTTAAATCTGTGCCCATGATCAGCTAATGGGAACAGCTTTTCTTTGTCTACCTTATCTAAACCTGTCATAATCTTGTACGCCTCTATCAAATCTCCCCTCAATCTCCTTTGCTCCAAGGAGAACAATCCCAGCTTCTCCAATCTATCCTGCAGCTAAAATCCCTCATCCCGGAACTATTTTGCTAAATCTCCTCTGCATCTTCTCAAGGACCCTCACATCCTTCCTAAAGTATGATGACCAGAAGTAAACAAAATATTATAGTTATGGCCTAACCCGAGCTTTATAAAGGTTCTCCTGTACGACAAGGTTATTTACAAGTCCTTGAATGAGTTGGCACCCCAACAAATCCGTGCCCACCTTTCCTGGAAGTCCATATTTGAAGCTCTCCAATCAGTACCACAGCCCCGCCACAGTACCAAAACAGCTCTTACCAAAGTCACAAATGACATCCTATGTGACTGTAATAAACTTTTCCTCCTCCTCCTTCTTCTCGACCTGTCTGCAGCCTTTGACACAGTTGACTACACCATTCTCTACCAACTCCATTCCACTGTCATCCAGCTGGGTGGGACTGCTCTCACCTGGCTCCATTCTTATCTATATACTCATAGCCAGAGAATCACTTGAAATGGCATCTCTTCCTGCTCCCAAACCGTTACCTCTGGTGTCCCCCAAGGAGCTATCCTTGGCCCTCTCCTATTTCTCGTCTGCATGACGCCCCTCAGTGACAAAAGTACAGCATTACATACGAACATACAAATTAGGAGGAAGAGTAGGCCACTTGGCCCCTCAAGTCTGCTCCGCAATTCAAGATCATGGCTGATCTTATTGTAACCTCAACTCTACATTTCCCCTACCCCCAATAACCTAGTTCTCACATGTATGCTCTACCTCACCACCACCTCTCAACTCCTCCACTGTAGCTAAATTATCAGACCGCTTATCTGACATCCAGTCCTGGATGATTGGAAATTTCCTCCAATTAAATACTGGGAAGACTGAAGCCATTGTTTTTCGCCCCCACTCCAATCTCTGTCCCCCTAGTACCGACGCCATCCCGTTCCCTGACAAGCGTACGACATAAAAACAGATTGTTCACAACCTTGGTGTGGTATGTGATCCCGAGACGAGCTTCTGACCTCATTCACACCATCACTAAAACAACCGATCGCCTGACTTCATCCCTACCTCTCCTTATCTTCTGCTGAAACCCTCACTCATGCCTTTGTCACCTCTCGATTTGACTTTTCCAATGCACTCCTGGTTGGTCTTCCACGTTATCCTCTGTAAACTTGGGGTCATAGAAAATTCTGCTGCCCCTGTCCTAATTCGCACCAAGTCCCTGTACTCACTGATCTACATCAGTGCCTGGTCAAATAACTTTTAGATTTTAAAATTCTCATCTTTGTTTTCAAATCCCTCCATATCTCTGTCATCTCCAGTGCACAACCCACTGAGATATCTGCACTGACCTACTTCGGGGCTCTTGAGCATCCCCAATTTTAATCGCTCCACCACTGATGGCCGTGCTTTGAGTTGCCTAGGCCCTAAGCTCTGGAATTACCTCCCGACCCCTCTCTACCCCACTTTCCTCCTTTAAGGCACTCCTTAAAACCTAGTTCTTTGACCAAACTTTTAGTCATCTGACCTAACATCTCCTTTTGTGGTTTGGTGTCATATTTTGTTTTCTCGTGCTCCAGTGAAGCATCTTGGGATGTCTTATCAGGTTAAAGATGTTATATAAATATAAGTTGTTGTTGTTGTTATTAATTAACCCTGTCACATTACACAATACTAGATCTAAAATAGCCTGTTCCTTCGTTGGTTCCTTGACATACTGATCTAGAAAATTATCTCAAATGCATTCCATGAACTCGTCCTCCACACTATTACTGCAAATTTGGTTTTCCCAGTCTACATGAAGATTGAAGTCCCACATGATCACTGTATTACTCTTGTTACCTCTAATTTCCTGGTTTATACACTGCCCAATACTACAATTACTGTTGGGAGTGGGGGGTGCTATACACTAGTCCCACCAATATTTTCTGCCCCTGTCGATTCTTAGCGTTACCCAAACTGGTTCTACATCTTGATTTTCTGAACTAAGACCCCTTCTCTCTTCTGTCTTTATCCCATCCTTTATTAGGGGTACCTATCCTCCTTTTCCATTTTGCCTTTCTCTTCTAAAAGTCAAGTATCCTGGAATATTTAGTTCCCAACCTTGGTTACTCTGCAACCACGTCTCTGTAATGCTTATTAGATCAAACAAGTTATTTCTATCTGTGCTATTAATTCATCTATTTTGTCGCTAATGCTTCACACATTCAGATATAGTACCTTTAGCTTTAAGTTTTTTCGCTCTGTCATGTCACCTTATTTACGAATGCCCTATTCTCTTCTTAAGCTCTCATCGCTCCCTGACCCACTCTGCTTATTTTTACCCAAAACACTGCTCTGCTGTACAGCCTTGACCTTTCTTTCACTGCTTTTGAAATTACCCTTTCCTGAATCCTCCTACCCTCCCAACCCGCACAACCCTTCACGAGTTTAAAGTCCGATCTACCACCCTAGTTATTTGATTCACCAGGACATGGGGCCCAGACTTGAAGTGAATCCCGTTCCAACAGAACTGCTCCCTCTTTCCTCAGTAGTGGTGCCCAGTGCCCAATGTACTGAAATCCCTATTTCCCACGCCATTCTTTCAGCAACACAGTTAACCTTCTAGTCTATGTCTCCTGTACCAATTTGCAGAAGGCTCAGGTAGCAATCCAGAGATTATTTATTACCTGTGTGGTTCTGGATTTTAATTTTGACTTAATCTCATTAAACTGCGTGACTCAAGGTCAAACCCTCCCGTCCCCAACCACAAGCCAGAACTGCACCTATGTTGTGCCTATGTACCTATGACTGCCTCCTGGATCAAAGTGTCCAAATAACTCGCCCCTCTTCTCAAACTCCAACTCAACAACTCTGAGCTGAAGTTGCTCGAGTGCCAGACACTGATTGCAGATGTGGTTGTCTAGGCTCTCCACAAACTCCCACACGATCAGTTGTGGCAAACCTGCTTCACTGCCATCCCTAACTAACCTTGTTTTATGAATTAATTACATTTTATGTATTTAATCAACTTAGCTTATAGTTTTTTAAGCTAATTATTTACGCTATTTTAAGTTTTGGTAGATTAAATTTAATATTTACTTGTAACTTACCCCCATCACCCTTTGGTTCCTGCTTTGACTTCACTGCGATTTTGGGCTGAATTTTACAAGGGGAGTCAGGACCTCAGCACAGAGTAAAAAGCAGGTCCCAGGCCCATACTTACCAGCAGTGGCATTGACTCAGCAATTTTACAACAGGCAGTCCCCTAAAAGGCCACCTGAGGGCCCGCTATCCTATTAAGGACAGCGGGCAGACATCTGATGCTGCCAACCCAATCAGAGGCGTCAGTAGCACCACCAAGAAAGGTGGGTGCTGCTGAGAAATGCAGGAGACCTGCTGCTTACACCAGGTAATGAAAGAAATTTTTAAAAAATCATGGGGCTCAGTGTCGGAGGGGAAACTCCTTCAGGGAAATTGTTGGGGCCACGGGACTGCCTTCCCTGCCTGCAGACCCCTCTTTGTTCAAGTAAACCACCCACCCATCAGGCTGCTGCCAAAAAGCCACCTCCATTTAACTGCCGGACTCCCCACACAGCAGGGGTCACCCCACTGTCGGTAAAGTGCCAATGGCTCCGTAAAATGGCCCTTAATTATGGAAATTAGTTGCCCACCTCCATGGAGTGAGCAGCCTCTCCACTTCCGATCCCGCCATCGGTAAAATGTCTCGATTGTGGGACCGCACCGGGGAGCCAATCCGACACCGCTCCCTCCATTTTTCCCTGCAACCCCACCCCCCCCCCAACCCCCACTACCTCAGCTCGCCTCCTGGGGCAGGTAAAATCCTGGGCTTTTTTTCTCCTGTGCCACTGACAGACTCATAGCTGCTCAGAGACTCTGCCCTCTTTTTAAACTGTTGCTACTCAGGGTGCTCGTTCTTTTTAATCTGCTCATCCTACTTTTTTGGTTTACTGTTCCCTTTCACTTCCATTTTCCATCTTCTCTTCCTCTGCTATAAAGATCCTATGGCAGTATTTGAGGATGAACAGGGCAGTTCTCCCCGGGCCCTGGCCAATATCTATTCCGCAAACAGTATCACTAAAACAGATGATTCGGTCATTTATCTCATTGCTGTTTGTGGGACCTTGCAGACATGGACAAGATACGACAGAAAGGAGGACAGACTAACGGAGAGAGTGAGACTGAAACAATGAGTAGAGTCAGAGTGGCGGTGAGAGAAGTTGTATACAGAAAAAGTGCAAAACAAAGGCAGAGAGGATGGCACAAAAATAATTTGAGTGGAAAGAAGCAGAGACACGAGAGGAAGAGAGGTTTTATTTAAATTTACAATGATATCATGATTAGAGATACAGCTCTGAAACAGGCCCTTCGGCCCACCGAGTCTGTGCCGAACATCAACCACCCATTTATACTAATCCTACACTAATCCCATATACCTACCAAACATCCCCACCTGTCCCTATATTTCCCTACCACCTACCTATACTAGTGACAATTTATAATGGCCAATTTACCTATCAACCTGTAAGTCTTTTGGCTTGTGGGAGGAAACCGGAGCACCCGGAGAAAACCCACGCAGACACAGGGAGAGCTTGCAAACTCCACACAGGCAGTACCCGGAATCGAACCCGGGTCCCTGGAGCTGTGAGGCTGCGGTGCTAACCACTGCGCCACTGTGCCGATAGTCAACTAATTGCAATATATGTGGAGTGAAATTGGACAGGGTGGGAAGGCAATACAGGTGGAATCTCACTTACTACCTGTTACAAATCTCCCCAACATTCAGTTCTGTTGTGTTCAATAGACCTGAATATCGGACAGTGTGTGTGACAGGTGACCGATGCAAGACCTACTGCCAATGTCTAATTTCTGCCCATATGATATTACACTCTGGCAGTTATAAATCAGCATATAACCCAACTCACTACGAGCAACGTTGTGGCACAGTCACTTGTAATAACTTGTGTATAGCACAATTCACACCACAATATCCACTGCACAAAAGAAAACCTGTGAAACTCTTCAGACTGGTTCAGATTTGCGAGGAACTAATCATAAACCACCATTATGCACTTATTTCCCTGTCACAATCTCTCTCAAAATTCCAACCTATCTTCTGACTCAGTAATAAGAAGTTAATCCCTCTGACTGAGAAGTGTCACGCCAGAAGGGATACAAAGCACTTCAGACTTGGTTTATTCCTCAACTCTGGTAATTTCAAAAAGGTGTAAGCAACAAAAGGTTTAAAGTTTGGGGCAGGGTTAAAATTCACCTTAAAAGTCAGGACAGTTAAGAGTTATTCTTAAGGTGTATGCTAATGCGTCTATAGGGGGATATATTGAGGAAAACTGTCACATTGTATGGAAATAGTAGCCAGTGCAAATAATTAGAAACACTGCAACCCAATTCAGATTGATTCAAACTCTTTAAATAACTGGGCCAGTGGGTAGCAGATACAGTTCAAGCTAAGTAACTGCAAAGTAATCAAGTAGAGAAAAAAAATTGGGAATATATGTTCAATGGAACAATTGCATTCTGCTAATATGAAAAAGATTTAGGGGTTATTGTTTATTGTGCATCAATTGTCTTTCATTATATGCAGGTGGAGGGCATTAATTGGGGTTTCACTTGAGCACATATAAAAAGACACTTATTGAAACTGAGGTGTGGTCGTATTAGGAGGTATATGCTTGTAATGTTTCACTCTGTAATTAAATGTAAGACTGAGTAAAGAATAGGTCCAGTATCATCTTTCACCAACTGGTTTTCCAGAATAGAACAGTTATTGTGGGTAAAACAATCAAAAGCTCGTCCAGGACATGACAGCAACAAACAAATATAATGGTTACTGTTGCATTTACAGAAAGAAGTTATATTACAGTTGTTGCAGAAAGCCAAACCCCATAATGCAAAATAGGCAGACATACTCGTCCAATAATAGGAAGGATAACATTGCCCTCAAGAAGGGACAAAAGCAATCAAGATAATTCCATCTTCAGCTGCTTCATCAATGATTAGAAGTGGGGATGTTCGCTGATGATTATACAATGTTCATTACCATTCGGGACTCCTCAGATACAGAAGCAGTCCGTGCCCACATGCAGCAAGACCTGGACAACACTCAGGCTTGAGCTGATAAGTGGCAAGTAACATTTGCGCCACATAGATGCCAGGCAATGACCATCTCCCCATGACAATCAATGGCATTATCACTGAAACCCCTACCATCAACATCCTGGGGGTTACCACTGACCAGAAACTTAACTAGACCGGCCATATAAAACTGTAGCAACTCAACTCCTGACTACAAGACACAAGTCAAGAATGTGATGGAATACTCTCCACTTGCCTGGATGAGTGCAGCTCCATCAACACTCAAGAAGCTCGATACCACCCAGGACAAAGCAGCCCACTTGACTGGCACCCGTTCCACCACCGGTGCATAATGGCAGCAGTGTGTACGATATACAAGATGCACTGCAACAACTCGCCAAGGCATTTCGACAGCACCTTCCAAACCTGCAACCTCTACCACCTACAGGAACAAAGGCAGCAGGCGCATGGGAACATCACAACCTGCAACTTCCCCTCCAAGTCACAGACCATCCTGACTTGGAACTGTAACACCAGTCCTTCACTGCCACTGGGCCACAATTTTAGAACTCCTTCCCTAACAGCACTGTTGGTGTAGCTACACCAGATGGACTGCATGGCTCAAGAAGGCGGCTCACTACCACCTTCTCAAAGGCTATTAGGGATGGGCAATAAATGCTAAACTTGCCAGTGCCGCTCACATCCCAAGAATGAAAAAAAGACCCAACAATCTATATTGTGAGGAAAGGTTAAAAAAGGTTGGGCCTATTCTTTAGAAAAGAGGAGACTGTGTAATATCTAATTGTAATTTTTAAGATTAAGGGATCAATCAAGACAAACTGGATCTACCGTGAGGTGTTCACATACCAGGAGACAAGTTAAAAATTAAGTTAGGATCAAGAATAGAAGTCAGACAGCGCTTATTTTATATTTGTCAAGTAATTAGTGAAGGCCATTCAAGCGAATAGTATAAATGGCTTCAAGAGGTAACTGGATGTGTTCATGGAGAGAGAAAGGATTCAGGAATATGGTGGAATGGCAAGTCGGTGGGATTTAGATCAAAAGGACATGTTGGGTCTACTCTTGTGCATTAAAAAGTTTGAGTCCTTTTATTACAGCAATGCTCCACAAAGATTTCTGCAGTGACTGTTTAGTGGTTGAAGTAGAGCAATGTACTACACTACCTCTACAGTAACTTGCAAGTGGTTATTAGCAGTCACAAATACATGGCATGCTGTAGGCCTGATGGGCAAATAAATATACCAGCTGTCATTGGAAATATTATGGTGAAAATTAACAGGACACCAATGAAAGAAGAAGCTGAATGGCCATGGTTAACCAGACAAGATCAGAATGTTTTCTGTTATACAGAGCATTGTCTCTGTTTGTACCACCACACTGCAGATTTTCAACTAATTGTGATTTGCTACATTATTTTCAGATAGCACTCTTAGTCACGAATTGTTCAAAAGAAAGGGGAGGATTACTATCATCGAAAACTGATGAACTTAGTAACTGCCTTTTCACAAAATGTTAATTTTATCCAACGTGGTGGACCTAATATTCCATTAAGGGTACTTTTCACTAGTGACCCACCTACCCACTGTAATCGCATGATTAAACAAAAATCTTGGTTTCCTTTTCGGACACTTGGTCTTTTTCTTACTTGAGCGGGTGGCACGTTAACCAAGTAAGGGCATGTGTGCAGTTTGGAGAAGTGGTTCTCTGCGTATTGATAGCTGCTAATTAAAATGAAGTAGTTGCTGGCAAAAGTATACAATAAAGGAGGAAAACTTGAAGTGTGGCAGACCCGTGATCATCACCAAACAGATATCCAGCAATGACTGCTCACATTAGTAACCAAAGTAGCATCCAAAACTCCAAAGGGCCAAATCTGGAGCCTCCACCTTGATCCAGGTGATTTGAGAGTGTCATAATTTAATGAGTTGTTTATCACATGTATCTGAAACCGCTTAAAATCATAAAATTACCACAGACCCAACGGCCAGGCCAAGCTGGAGACTTCTCATATTGACTGGCAGGATGATATGGCCCAGTGGAAAATTTGAGTCAATAAACACGGTTGACACCTTTATGCAATGTATACTTCCACCTCCAGTGTGCAAAAACATACATTTACTCACTTCCTGGAAAAGTCTACATGGGACAGTTCTTCCAATACGGCATCAGGAACAAAGACAGTTTGCTATCAAGAACAATCACAGGCCATGCCATTGCATAACTTAGATACTGATCCTTACAAGGCTAACTGGGGAGGGAGAGGGGTAGGGGGAGGGGATACTTGCTAACTTCTGCAGCAACTCAGAAACCTAAACACGCATCACATCACTACCAACTGGAACAGAAATAGGCATGGCCACTAAAGAAGTAAAAGCTTCATATTATCTTACCTGATTTTAGGACTTTTTAAACAAATTGTGCAGAAATAAAAGGAAACAGGAGAAAATAGAAGTGATTAAAGAAGCAGAAGAAGCAGAAACAAGTAATAAATATAGTGCTGTGGTCCAAAATCTATGGTTTCCTTTTTAATCTACATGGCCCACAGAATACTATTTCAATCAGTGTTGCCTTTAAATGCTTAACATTCAGAAACATTTTGTTAACAAGTTGCACAGCAAGTGCACTCTACAGGTATGGAGCATTAATTTGAGAGACGACAGTCAGAAAGTTTGTCAAAACAGTCTGTATTAAACCAGGTGCATTAATCCACTAGATACACAAATTTAACACTTATTAATGCATTTTCATTTAAAGGCAAAATACTTTACATTCCGGGCACAAACATTCTTTTAATGGACAAATGAAAACCAGGCTTTCAAATAACAAGTGTTTCCAATTCATTACTGCCAGCACAGTTGTGATGTGGTCAGGTTGTGGGAGCACCTCATCAGTGTGAATTGAATAAGCCACCAATTTGTTTGCTGGTTCTAAAGAACTACCCCTATATCTCCTGACAACCTGGATCTTTGTCATGCTGCAACCACAGGCCCCCAATTCCCATCCCGTTTAATGGGGGTGGAATGACTCCAAAACATACAGTCCCAGCAGTTAAGTTTTTTCTGGGGTTAGCTTTTCCCCCTCAGTCTCCACTTTTATAGGCTTGGCACAATATAATCAAGAGAACAGGCAAGCAGGAGCAGGAAGTTAGATGACGCCACATGTTGGTGGTGCTAATTCACCGCAGTGGCGGTGACAGGGCCCATCAGAAAGTCAGCATTCAAACCCTACGCATGCTGGAATGTGAGGAATTAGATACCATGATTAACCCTGCTGGTCATGTAGCACTTTAAAGCAAAAGGTGCTTTCTTGTGAAAAAAAAATCACACAATGACTCAAGCAATAATATCTGTACAAGCCATCTTCTTCAAAATCTACTAAAGAGTTTTATTTCTAACTTATTTCTTTGAATATGTGGCAACAATTTGCTTGAAATAGATCGAGGGATATTAGTGAATCTATAGCTCTATTTTATTGCCCCTAAGGAAAACATAGCGGGGGGTGGTGGGGTAAGGAGGAATAAAATCTACCCAAACGGCTTGAGGTATCGTGTCGATTTGACATGTTAGATTGTTGAGGGCATTGATTTAAAAGTATTGCTGACGGAGAACTTGACAACTGATTAGGATGTCTTTAAACACAACTTTAGTAACTTAGAGAGTTAATGACATAGCAGTGTGCCAAAATAAAATTCCTATGATAAAAGGACACCACTAACCTAGGATTTTGAAAACCTAGCTTCTGTGTTTGGGGAGTGAATAGAACAAGACTGTTTACTTGATTCAATGCAGTTGTTTCATTTGGTACAAGTTGCCCTTCACTTAAGTCAGAATCAGCGTCATTTACACCAGACCATAAAAGTAAAGGGGAAAGGACCCGAGGATGCTGCTTTAATTGGGTTAAATATCAGATGCATGCTGGAGGTCTTGTGCCAAAAAGAAAGTTCACTCGGCGCATCAGAAGTTTGTCTCAGGAGCATTTACACATGCAGCACAAGAAGTACAGAAATGTTTGGAAAACTAAACAAGCCTCAAAAGATAAAAGGAGCAGGCAAACAGAATAAATTAACCAGGCATCACATCATTTTGCAAAGCAGGGAGGTCCTTCACAACAGCTTAATTTTTAATGCATCATCCTTAACATGTAAACACATGCAGGCCATGCGTGTTGAAGGAAGATCAGGGGAGTGGAACTGACTGGACTGCTCCGTGGAGAGCCAGCATAGACTCAATGGGCCAAATGGCCTCCTTCTATGCCATAAATGACTCTATGAGAACCAGGCTATCTCAGACAGATCTAGTGTTAAAACATCAGGCAAACATTTTATTTTGTGTACACATTTATCAAAAGTAATTAGCTATGCCAAAAGAGAGCTTAATATTTCATTCATTCATAAATTTATTTTGGTTTCCCTGGGAGGTTTTAGATAGGATTGCCAAAGCTGACAGTTGGGGAATAGACAGTCACAGGGCCCACACAGGCGCTCCCATCAGTTGTTTACGAAGGAAAGGTTACACAATGAAACACAACATGAGCCAGTGGTCAATGGGGAATGAACTGTTATCATCCGTGACTAGAATCTAGAATGCATTTATTTCTACATGAGGTTAGCTCAAAATCGCTTTTCTGGTTCCAAATAGATGCTTGAGATTATGGCCCCTTTCTGGCTTAATGCACTGGTAGGTTCAGTCTGACATTTTAAAAGAAACTCAGGTTGTGGCTCAAAAATTGAAACAGAGCAAGAATCCAAAGCTTCAATTTGATTTCTATGATCTGCTCATACGAACTGAACTGGAACTCAGCTTTCTGCTTTATTAAGATGGAAGATATAGCTTGCTTTCATTAATTATGAGGTGTCCAGAACAACTGACATAACTTTAAAATTAGAACCAGGTCATTCGGGGTGATGTCAGGAAGCAGTACTTCACACAAAGGGCTGTGGAAATCTGAAATTCTCTCCCCCGAAAAGCAATTAAAAAAAAGTTTGTTAGGTTTTTGTTCGGCCGGGTATTAACGGTTATGGAAGCAAGGCAGAGGTAGAGTGAATATACATCTCACCAGTGATCCAAATGAATGGCAGAACAGGCTTGAGGGGCTGAATGGCCTCCTCTTGTTCCTATGTTCCTTAATAGAACATAAAGTGATAAATCACTCAAGGACGTTGAGAGGACCTGCTTTGTTATGGTAAACATTTTGTATTCAAGCTTGAAACATTTCAATCTGGACACTGGATGTGATTCCTCAGTCTAAACTGGCATGTGGTTTAGGAACAGTTTGTTGTGCTATTATTAACCTTTTTCCTATGTAATACAGACACGGTAAATACACCACAAATGCTGTGTTCATTTAACTAGTGAATTTATGTTAACACATGGTTATGTTTTGTTAAATTTTTTTAGAAATGATAAACACAGACTTCAGGGAGAGAAAAAATGCAAATTAACCTTTTGGCTGCTTAGAGCGTGTAAATTACATAAGTATTCAAAACAATACATTTAAAGATCACTAACAGTGAGTAACAGAGTAGAATCTGAATAATGTTAGGGTCCATGGATAACTCGTAGTGTCAAAATGAGGACAGACCCCGGACCTTTATGGCTGAGCAGAAATTGGGGCCTATCATGGTGGGTGGGTGGTCCAATGTTTAAAAGGCCGTGACTCCGTGAAGAACAAACCCTCTTTCATGTTTCTACTGTTAAAATTAATATTTAGTAGTTTTAATGTGTGTTTTAAAACATTTTCACCTGTAAATAAATGAGTTAAGAAGAAAATACCAAGGAGTGTAGATTTACAGTTTCTAATTGAAAAAATACACTGACGGAACATCAAGTTTAATTGTAGGGTTTTTAAAGTTTATTTTTGTGCTATGTGATCTGTCCAAGTCTATCAAGTATAGAATGATGAAAGAAACTGAAAAAAACTATAGCTCTACGTTCTCTCCCCAAACCAGCCTTATTTTTCCAATGTATTCTAATAATAATCATACATATTTACATTACATTTATCCAGATATAGGTTTTCACGCATCAGGCAATGTTCAAAATTTGCACTTTAACCAAACGAACTTCAGAATTTAGAGAACTAACAGTTCACAGGTTAGTACAGTTCTTCCCTCTTTTTTAAAAAAAAAACGATTCAATGGGAATTCTCAAGCACTGTCCTGCCGACCTAATAAAATGAAACAGTATGAACTACATTACCTCGCAGATCGCGCTCCAAGGCTGAAACCCATGTAACTCATGTTTCCTTCCACAGGCAGTGAATCATCTCCTAACTCTTTCAAATCCTGTGGCCCAAGATACTTATCTGTATCACCAGTCATTGCATCTTCACCTGTTAACAAGCACATACATTGGCACATTAAACCAGCGGTTCTGTATCACAGGAATTTAAACCAGTGGTCCGGTATCACAGGGGCTTCAAACCAGTGGTCCTGTATTTGCAGGGGCTTCAAACAAGTGGTCCTGTATCACACGGGCTTTAGACCTGAGGTCCTGTATCACAGGGGCTTTAAACTAGCGGTCCTGTATCACAGGGGTTTTAAACCAGCGGTCCTGTATCACAGGGGCTTTAAACCAGTGGTCCTGTATCACAGGGGCTTTAAACCTGAGGTCCTGTATCACAGGGGCTTGAAACAAGTGGTCCTGTATCACAGGGGCTTGAAACAAGTGGTCCTGTATCACAGGGGCTTTAAACAAGTGGTCCTGTATCACAGGGGCTTTAAACCGGTGGTCCTGTATCACAGGGGCTTTAAACCGGTGGTCCTGTATCACAGGGGCTTTAAACCGGTGGTCCTGTATCACAGGGGCTTTAAACCGGTGGTCCTGTATCACAGGGGCTTTAAACCGGTGGTCCTGTATCACAGAGGCTTTAAACCGGTGGGCCTGTATCACAGGGGCTTTAAACCAGTGGTCCTGTATCACAGAGGCTTTAAACCGGTGGGCCTGTATCACAGGGGCTTTAAACTAGCAGTCCTGTATCACAGGGGCTTTAAACCTGAGGTCCTGTATCACAGGGGTTTTAAACTAGTGGTCCTGTATCACAGGGGCTTTAAACCTGAGGTCCTGTATCACAGGGGCTTTAAACCGGTGGTCCTGTATCACAGGGGCTTTAAACCGGTGGTCCTGTATCACAGGGGCTTTAAACCTGAGGTCCTGTATCACAGGGGCTTTAAACCAGTGGTCCTGTATCACAGGGGCTTTAAACAAGTGGTCCTGTATCACAGGGGCTTTAAACCAGTGGTCCTGTATCACAGGGGCTTTAAACCAGCGGTCCTGTATCACAGGGGCTTTAAACCAGTGGTCCTGTATCACAGAGGCTTTAAACCAGTGGTCCTGTATCACAGAGGCTTTAAACCAGTGGTCCTGTATCACAGGGGCTTTAAACCAGTGGTCCTGTATCACAGGGGCTTTAAACCAGCGGTCCTGTATCACAGAGGCTTTAAACCAGTGGTCCTGTATCACAGGGGCTTTAAACCAGTGGTCCTGTATCACAGGGGCTTTAAACCAGCGGTCCTGTATCACAGGGGTTTTAAACTAGCAGTCCTGTATCACAGGGGCTTTAAACCAGTGGTCCTGTATCACAGGGGCTTTAAACTAGCGGTCCTGTATCACAGGGGCTTTAAACCAGTGGTCCTGTATCACAGGGGCTTTAAACCAGTGGTCCTGTATCACAGGGGCTTTAAACCAGTGGTCCTGTATCACAGGGGCTTTAAACCAGTGGTCCTGTATCACAGGGGCTTTAAAGCTGAGGTCCTGTATCACAGGGGCTTTAAACCAGCGGTCCTGTATCACAGGGGCTTTAAACCAGTGGTCCTGTATCACAGGGGCTTTAAACCAGTGGTCCTGTATCACAGGGGCTTTAAACCAGTGGTCCTGTATCACAGGGGCTTTAAACCAGTGGTCCTGTATCACAGGGGCTTTAAACCAGTGGTCCTGTATCGCAGGGGCTTTAAACCTGAGGTCCTGTATCACAGGGGCTTTAAACCAGTGGTCCTGTATCACAGGGGCTTTAAACCAGTGGTCCTGTATCACAGGGGCTTTAAACCAGTGGTCCTGTATCACAGGGGCTTTAAACCAGTGGTCCTGTATCGCAGGGGCTTTAAACCTGAGGTCCTGTATCACAGGGGCTTTAAACCAGTGGTCCTGTATCACAGGGGCTTTAAACCAGTGGTCCTGTATCACAGGGGCTTTAAACCAGTGGTCCTGTATCACAGGGGCTTTAAACCAGTGGTCCTGTATCACAGGGGCTTTAAACCAGTGGTCCTGTATCGCAGGGGCTTTAAACCTGAGGTCCTGTATCACAGGGGCTTTAAACCTGAGGTCCTGTATCACAGGGGCTTTAAACCTGAGGTCCTGTATCACAGGGGTTTTAAACCAGTGGTCCTGTATCACAGGGCCTTTAGACCAGTGGTCCTGTATCACAGGGCCTTTAGACCAGTGGTCCTGTATCACAGGGGTTTTAAACCAGTGGTCCTGTATCACAGGGGTTTTAAACCAGTGGTCCTGTATCACAGGGGTTTTAAACCAGTGGTCCTGTATCACAGGGGTTTTAAACCAGTGGTCCTGTATCACAGGGGTTTTAAACCAGTGGTCCTGTATCACAGGGGTTTTAAACCTGAGGTCCTGTATCACAGGGGTTTTAAACCAGTGGTCCTGTATCACAGGGGCTTTAAACCAGTGGTCCTGTATCACAGGGGCTGTAAACTAGCGGTCCTGTATCACAGGGGTTTTAAACCGGTGGTCCTGTATCACAGGGGCTTTAAACCGGTGGTCCTGTATCACAGGGGCTTTAAACTAGCGGTCCTGTATCACAGGGGCTTTAAACCAGTGGTCCTATATCACAGGGGCTTTAAACTAGCGGTCCTGTATCACAGGGGCTTTAAACCAGTGGTCCTGTATCACAGGGGCTTTAAACCAGCGGTCCTGTATCACAGAGGCTTTAAACCAGTGGTCCTGTATCACAGGGGCTTTAAACCAGTGGTCCTGTATCACAGGGGCTTTAAACCAGCAGTCCTGTATCACATAGGCCTTAAAGCTGAGGTCCTGTATCACAGGGGTTTTAAACTAGCAGTCCTGTATCACAGGGGCTTTAAACCAGTGGTCCTATATCACAGGGGCTTTAAACTAGCGGTCCTCTATCACAGGGGCTTTAAACCAGTGGTCCTGTATCACATAGGCCTTAAAGCTGAGGTCCTGTATCACAGGGGCTTTAAACCAGCGGTCCAGTATCACAGAGGCTTTAAACCAGTGGTCCTGTATCACAGGGGCTTTAAACCAGCAGTCCTGTATCACAGGGGCTTTAAACCAGTGGTCCTGTATCACAGGGGCTTTAAACCAGTGGTCCTATATCACAGGGGCTTTAAACTAGCGGTCCTATATCACAGGGGCTTTAAACCAGTGGTCCTGTATCACAGGGGCTTTAAACCAGTGGTCCTGTATCACAGAGGCTTTAAACCAGTGGTCCTGTATCACAGGGGCTTTAGACCAGCGGTCCTGTATCACAGGGGCTTTAAACCAGTGGTCCTGTATCACAGAGGCTTTAAACCAGTGGTCCTGTATCACAGAGGCTTTAAAGCAGTGGTCCTGTATCACAGGGGCTTTAAACCAGTGGTCCTGTATCACAGGGGCTTTAAACCAGCGGTCCTGTATCACAGAGGCTTTAAACCAGTGGTCCTGTATCACAGGGGCTTTAAACCAGTGGTCCTGTATCACAGGGGCTTTAAACCAGCGGTCCTGTATCACATAGGCCTTAAAGCTGAGGTCCTGTATCACAGGGGTTTTAAACTAGCAGTCCTGTATCACAGGGGCTTTAAACCAGGGGTCCTGTATCACAGGGGCTTTAAACTAGCGGTCCTGTATCACAGGGGCTTTAAACCAGTGGTCCTGTATCACAGGGGCTTTAAACCAGTGGTCCTGTATCACAGGGGCTTTAAACCAGTGGTCCTGTATCACAGGGGCTTTAAAGCTGAGGTCCTGTATCACAGGGGCTTTAAACCAGCGGTCCTGTATCACAGAGGCTTTAAACCAGTGGTCCTGTATAACAGGGGCTTTAAACCTGAGGTCCTGTATCACAGGGGCTTTAAACCTGAGGTCCTGTATCGCAGGGGCTTTAAACCAAAGGTCCTGTATCGCAGGGGCTTTAAACCAGTGGTCCTGTATCACAGGGGTTTTACACCAGTGGTCCTGTATCACAGGGGTTTTAAACCAGTGGTCCTGTATCACAGGGGTTTTAAACCAGTGGTCCTGTATCACAGGGGTTTTAAACCAGTGGTCCTATATTACAGGGGCTTTAAACCAGTGGTCCTGTATCACAGGGGCTGTAAACTAGCGGTCCTGTATCACAGGGGTTTTAAACCAGTGGTCCTGTATCACAGGGGCTTTAAACCAGTGGTCCTGTATCACAGGGGCTTTAAACCAGTGGTCCTATATCACAGGGGCTTTAAACTAGCGGTCCTGTATCACAGGGGCTTTAAACCAGTAGTCTTGTATCACAGGGGCTTTAAACCAGCGGTCCTGTATCACAGAGGCTTTAAACCAGTGGTCCTGTATCACAGGGGCTTTAAACCAGCGGTCCTGTATCACAGAGGCTTTAAACCAGTGGTCCTGTATCACAGAGGCTTTAAACCAGTGGTCCTGTATCACAGGGGCTTTAAACCAGCAGTCCTGTATCACATAGGCCTTAAAGCTGAGGTCCTGTATCACAGGGGTTTTAAACTAGCAGTCCTGTATCACAGGGGCTTTAAACCAGTGGTCCTATATCACAGGGGCTTTAAACTAGCGGTCCTATATCACAGGGGCTTTAAACCAGTGGTCCTGTATCACATAGGCCTTAAAGCTGAGGTCCTGTATCACAGGGGCTTTAAACCAGCGTACAGTATCACAGAGGCTTTAAACCAGTGGTCCTGTATCACAGGGGCTTTAAACCAGTGGTCCTGTATCACAGGGGCTTTAAACCAGTGGTCCTGTATCACAGGGGCTTTAAACCAGTGGTCCTATATCACAGGGGCTTTAAACTAGCGGTCCTATATCACAGGGGCTTTAAACCAGTGGTCCTGTATCACAGGGGCTTTAAACCAGTGGTCCTGTATCACAGGGGCTTTAAACCAGTGGTCCTGTATCACATAGGCCTTAAAGCTGAGGTCCTGTATCACAGGGGCTTTAAACCAGTGGTCCTGTATCACAGGGGCTTTAAACCAGCGGTCCTGTATGACAGGGGCTTTAAACTAGTGGTCCTATATCACAGGGGCTTTAAACCAGTGGTCCTGTATCACATAGGCCTTAAAGCTGAGGTCCTGTATCAAAGGGGCTTTAAACCAGCGGTCCTGTATCACAGAGGCTTTAAACCAGTGGTCCTGTATCACAGGGGCTTTAAACCAGCGGTCCTGTATTACAGGGGCTTTAAACCAGCGGTCCTGTATCACAGGGGCTTTAAACCAGCGGTCCTGTATCACAGAGGCTTTAAACCTGAGATCCTGTGTCACAGGGGCTTTAAACCAGTGGTCCTGTATCACAGGGGCTTTAAACCTGAGATCCTGTATCACAGGGGCTTTAAACCAGTGGTCCTGTATCACAGAGGCTTTAACCCTGAGGTCCTGTATCACAGAGGCTTTCAACCAGTGGTCCTGTATCACACGGGCTTTAAACCAGCGGTCCTGTATGACAGGGGCTTTAAACTAGTGGTCCTATATCACAGGGGCTTTAAACCAGTGGTCCTGTATCACAGAGGCTTTAAACCTGAGGTCCTGTATCACAGGGGCTTTAAACCAGTGGTCCTGTATCACAGGGGCTTTAAACCTGAGGTCCTGTATCACAGAGGCTTTAAACCTGAGGTCCTGTATCACAGAGGCTTTAAACCTGAGGTCCTGTATCACAGGGGCTTTAAACCTGAGGTCCTGTATCACAGAGGCTTTAAACCAGTGGTCCTGTATCACAGGGGCTTTAAACCTGAGGTCCTGTATCACAGGGGCTTTAAACCAATGGTCCTGTATCACAGGGGCTTTAAACAAATGGTCCTGTATCGCAGGGGCTTTAAACCAGTGGTCCTGTATCACAGGGCCTTTAAACCAGTGGTCCTGTATCACAGGGGCTTTAAACCAGTGGTCCTGTATCACAGGGGCTTTAAACCAGTGGTCCTGTATCACAGAGGCTTTCAACCAGTGGTCCTGTATCACACGGGCTTTAAACCAGCGGTCCTGTATGACAGGGGCTTTAAACTAGTGGTCCTATATCACAGGGGCTTTAAACCAGTGGTCCTGTATCACAGAGGCTTTAAACCTGAGGTCCTGTATCACAGGGGCTTTAAACCAGTGGTCCTGTATCACAGGGGCTTTAAACCTGAGGTCCTGTATCACAGAGGCTTTAAACCTGAGGTCCTGTATCACAGGGGCTTTAAACCTGAGGTCCTGTATCACAGGGGCTTTAAACCAGTGGTCCTGTATCACAGGGGCTTTAAACCTGAGGTCCTGTATCACAGGGGCTTTAAACCTGAGGTCCTGTATCACAGGGGCTTTAAACCAATGGTCCTGTATCACAGGGGCTTTAAACAAATGGTCCTGTATCGCAGGGGCTTTAAACCAGTGGTCCTGTATCACAGGGCCTTTAAACCAGTGGTCCTGTATCACAGGGGCTTTAAACCAGTGGTCCTGTATCACAGGGGCTTTAAACCAGTGGTCCTGTAGGACTGGCTTCCTACCACTAACATTTTCACACCATTACCCAAAGGTGACTGATTTCTAATTAACAGGAGTCAGATTTCACTCAGGGAAAGCAGCACCTATTAACTCAACCCAAAACCCATAGTAACATAGGACTTAGGAGCAGGAGTAGACCATTCAGGCCTTCGCGCCTGCTCTGCCATTCAATAAGATCATGGCTGATCTGGTTGTGGTCTCAACTCCACTTTCCTGTCTGCCCCCCATAACCCTTGAATCTCTTGTTTATCAAAAATCTATCTCACTCAGCCTTGAATAAATTCAATGACCCAGCCTACACAGCTTTCTGGGGAAGAAACAGATTAACAACCCTCTGAGAGAAAAAATGTCCCCTCATCTCCATGTTAAAAAGGAGACCTCTTGTTCTTAAACTGTGTTCCCTTGTTCTAGTCTCCCGCACAAGAGAAACATCCTCCCTCTATCCACTCTATCAAGTCCCCTTAGGATCTTCTATGTTTCAATACAATCACCTCTCATTCTTCTAAAGTTTAATAGGTTTGGGCCCAACCTTTCTTCATAAGATTAGCCCTTCATCCTCGGAATTAGTCTGGTGAACCTTCTCTGAACTGTTTCTAATGTAATTATATCCTTTTTCAAATAAGGTGACCAAAAGTGTGCACAGTACTCCAGATGTGGTCTGACCAAGATCCTGTACAGCTGCAGTAAAACCTCCCCAAGACTGGGCACATCCCTGTAGGATTCATCAGATGGCCTCCCGCCCCCACTATTGGCTGTCAAATACACCCAACCTCATGACACACCGCCTTCCCACATCAATTGGGAAGTGAATGGACTCATCGTTAGCTAAACGGATGATTCTTGACTGTCAGTCACACTGCCTTCTTCCTGTCTCCCATATTTTGATAATTAATAAACAAAATTGCGCAAGGAAAATGAAAAAAAGCAACAGACCATTTTCTTTAATACTCATATGACTTTCCTCCTGGCTGTTGCTCAGAGCAGTGTCCCGGAGATGCATCAATAATCCCTGAAGACTCCAGGCAATCCTGGAGAGTTGGCAACCCAAACCCACAGACCAACAATCTGGTGAAAAGTCTGAAACATACAACCTTTCCTCCAAAAGGAGCCAATTCTCAAGTCATGTGAAAGGTGATCACCTTTAAAACCACTTCAAACGCTGGGTGCTTCGAAATATCAGCAGAACCACAGCAAATTAGCTCAACTACCAGCCAGCCTAGTCACCCCATCGCCCCCCCACCCCCGTCCCCCCCACACCTGCCCTTCCATCAACCTGCTGCATGTTCCCAGTGCCCCCAACACTGTCCTCCAACGTGATCACATATCCCTGCATTGTTTCTGAAGCTTACAACAAACACAAGATGAATGAGGCGGGGGAGGACTTCTTTCTCATTGCACACTGCTGGATCGTTTGGAAATCGGCTTAGTGGCCAGACAAGAGCCCCAGCTCCCACAGTCTGGCAGACTGAGAAAGGGGGACATGGGCACTTTTGAAACAGTTGGAGAGTCAGGAACAAAGTTAGACAGCAATCAGGTACACTTTGCAAAATCACATACACCAAAAAATATGAACACAATCAATGGCGTTTCACAATCAAAAGTCCATTAGAGGGGAGATACTGCCCTAAAAAGACCCTTACACGTTTGAGAAGCCATCTCCTTGTACCGGTAAACTCTTCCGGTGCTCCCAGGAACTCCCGATCACTCCCGGAGTCGATCAGCCGCTTCTCCAGCGCCGGACGATCGACCTGGGCTCCCTTCAAGAAAGCAGCTCCCTTCCGCCCACCGGAATCCCTGCTGTAAATACACAGCCCCCAGCAGACACAAAAAAAACAGAAAGCCACTGACAAGAGAACGGAATGCGGCTAAGAGTTTGCAAATGAAAAGTTGGGAGGTGTGGCTCATTCACAGAGCAGCACAACCCATACCATCCCACTTTACAAAAAGAGCCTCTCGCCACAGCAACAGGCTCAGAAGGGTCGGGGGCCAGGCTCATGGAGAGGGTGTTTTAAAAGGCAGCAGCTCACATTGTGAGTATTCCGAAGTCCCAGCCACAGTGCAAATATTTGCTGCATTAGTCAGCACTGACTGAACTTATCGTTTGGAAAAGGATGCTGCCTGAATGTTTCATACTGATATGTAATTAATTACTAAGAAATTGGAGAGGCTGCACTGCTCTTTGGTGAACTCATGGAATCCCGCAGATATTGATCATCCAAATACAATTCTAATGCTCAGCAATTGACCCACTGTAAATACTGATACATGTTAATAGGAATTCAACAACTAGCTGTGTTTTGCTGGCATTTTATTTTTAAAAAAAACTAGGTAAGTTACTGCAAGAAGCTAAACTATGTACAGTCGTGCATCACTGATCCACCTTAACATTGCACTTTACCATCCCTCTCAAAACACCCTCCTCTTCAAATCCCACCATTGCCTCACACCGCTCTCGCTCTGCAATTTCCTCCAGTCTGATGCCATCCGTCCCAAACATCGTGGGGGTATTTTTTTCTGTTGGTGAGTGAGTGTATAATGGGCATTGTACCCTTTGTTACCGCCTGTTTTACACAACTACCCTCACTCCCCACCCCAGCTTTAGCCTTAAAACAACAAAAACTTGCATTAATATAGCGCTTTTAACATAGTAAAACATTCCAAGGCACTTCACAGGAGCACTATAAAACAAAACTGGACACTGAGCCACATAAGGAGATATTGGGGCAAGTGACCAAATACTTGGTCACAGAGATAGAAAGGTACAGCTTAAAGGAGAGACAGGCAGAATGCTTCAGGGAGGGAATTCCAGTGCTTCGGGCCCAGAGCATTGAAGACATGGCCATCGATGGTAGGCCTATGGAAATTGTGGATGTGTAAGTGGCCAGAATTGCAGGAGTGCAGAGTTCTCTGGAGTGCTGTAAGGCTGGAGGAGGCTGGAGAGAGAGAGAGAGAGGGGAGCAATACCATGGAGGGACTTATAGAATCACAGAATGGTTACAGTGCAGAAGGCGGTCATTCGACCCATTGAGTCCACGCCAGCTCTCTGCAAGAGCATTTCAACTAGTCCCACTACCCCACCCTTTCCCCAGAACCCCGCTAATCGTATCTCTTCAGGTGCTTATCCATTCCCTTTTGAAAGCCATGATTGAATCTGCCTCCATCACACTCTCTGATCGTGCATTCCAGATCCTAACCATTCACTGAGTTAAAAAAATGTTCTCATGTCGCCTTTGGTTCTTTTGCCAATCGCCTTAAAACTGTGTTCTCAAACCCTCTGCCAAAGGTAACAATTTCTCTCTATCTATTCTGTCTACACCCCTCACGATTTTGAACACCTCTATCAAATCTCCTCTCAACCTTGGCCCAATCTGAAGTCCTTCATCTCTGGAACCATTTTTGTAAATGTTCTGCACCCTCTCTAAAGCCTTCACATCCTTCCTAAAGTGCAGTGCCTAGAATTGGACACAATACACCAGCTGAGGCCGAACCAGCATTTTATAAAGGTTTATCATAACTTCCTTGCTTTTGTACTCATTGCTTATATTGATAAAGCCCAAGATCTCATATGTCTTTTTAATCACTTTCTTATCTACCACCTTTAATGATTTGGTAACATATACCCCCAGGTCTCTCTCTTCCTGCACCCCCCTTTAGAATCGTACCCTTTTTTTATATTGCCTCATCTTGTTCTTCCTACCAAAATGTATCATTCACATTTCTTTGCATTAAATTTCATCTGCCCATTCCACCAGCCTGTCTATGTCCTCTTGAAGTCCATCACTATCCTCCTCAGGTATTAAAATAGTCGCTTGGTAGTACAGAACCTGAATACTGCTGAAAAAAGAGACACGCTGTTGAAGTTTTTCATCTGGAACTCATCAAGACAGATGCAAGAATGCCAAATTTCAAAGGGAGCAACAATTTATACTGTATAACAAAAGGGTACTGATTGGTTGACAAGTCGACTCTGATTAGTTGAGGCGTTGCCAAGGAGAATGCACCAGGGAACTATTGTTCCCCATGCTTTTGTTTAATTCAAAAATGGTGCAACTCCTGTACATGTTCCTTTTGCCTACAGAGGACAGGTCCCTGGATATGAATATACATAGTTCTAACGAGCATAAATGAACTTCGACAGCATGTCTCTTTTTTCAGCAATATTCTCCTCACAGTTCACAATACTTCCAAGTTTTATGCCATCTGCAAATTTTGAAAATGTGCCCAGTACACCCAAGTCAAAGTCATTAATGTCGATCAAGAAAAGCAGCTGTCCTAATATCGACCCCTGGGGAACCCCACTGCATATCTTCCTCCAGGCCGAAAAACAACCATTTACCACTAGCCTCTATTTCCTGTCACTCAGCCAACCTTGTATCCATTGCCACTGTTCCTTTTATTCCATGGGCCTCACCTTTGCTAACATACCTGTTACGTGGCACATAGAAAATAGGAGCAGGAGTAGGCCATTTGGCCCTTCGAGCCTGCTCCACCATTCATTATGATCATGGCTGATCATCCAACTCAGTAGCCTGTTCTGGCTTTCGCCCCATACCCTTTGATCCCTTTAGACCCAAGAGCAAGATCTAACTCCTTTTTGAAAACATACAATGTTTTGGCCTCAACTGCTTTCTGAGGTAGCGAATTCCACAGGCTCACCACTCTCTGGGTGAAGAAATTTCTCCTCATCTCAGTCCTGAAAGGTTTACCCGGTATCCTTACACTATGACCCCTGGTTCTGGACTCCCCCATCATCGGGAACATCCTTCCTGCATCTACCCTGTCAAGTCCTGTTAGAATTTTATAGGTTTCTATGAGATCCCCCCTCACTCTTCTGAACTCCAGCAAATATAATCCTAACCGACTCAATCTCTCCTCATACGTCAGTCCCACCATCCTAGGAATCAGTCTGGTAAACCTTCGCTGCACTCCCTCTATAGCAAGAACATCCTTCCTCAGATAAGGAGACCAAAACGGCACACAATATTCCAGGTGTGGCCTCACCAAGGCCCTGTATGATTGCAGCAAGACATCCCTGCTTCTGTAATCGAAACCTCTTGCTATGAAGGCCAACATACCATTTGCCTTTTTTACCGCCTGTTGCACCTGCATGCTTACCTTCAGCGACTGGTGTACAAAAACACCCAGGTCTCGCTGTATATTCCCCTCTCTCAGTTTATAGCCGTTCAGATAATAATCTGCCTTCCTGTTGTTGCTACCAAAGTGGATAACCTCACACTTATTCACATTATACTGCATCTGCCATGCATTAGCCCACTCACTCAAATTGTCCAAATCACCCTGAAACCTCTCTGCATCCTCCTCACAACTCACCCTCACACCCAATTTTCTGTCATCTGCAAATTTGGAGATATTACATTTAGTTCCCTCATCTAAATCATTAATATATATTGTGAATAGCTGGGGTCCTGGCACCGATCCCTACGGTACCCCACTAGTCACTGCCTGCCATTCGGAAAAAGACTCATGTATCCCTACTCTTTGTTTCCTGTCCACCAACCAATTTTCTATCCATCGCAATACACTACCCCCAATCCCATGTGCTTTAATTTTACATGCTAATCTCTTATGTGGGAATTTGTCGAAAGCCTTCTGAAAGTCCAAATAAACCACATCCACCGGCTCCCCCTCATCAAATCTACTCGTATCATCCTCAAAGAATTCCAGTAGATTTGTCAAGCATGATTTCCCTTTCGTAAATTCATGCTGACTCTGCCCGATTCTACCACCGTTCTCCAAGTGCTCTGCTATAAAATCTTTGATAATGGACTCTAGAATTTTCCCCACTACCTACGTCAGTCTGACTGGTCTACAATTCCCTGCTTTCTCTCTACCTCCCTTTTTAAATAGTGGGGTTACATTTGCTACCCTCCAATCTGTAGGAACTGTTCCAGAGTCTGTAGAATCTTGGGAAATGACCACCAATGCATCTACTATTTATCGGGCCACTTCCTTAAGTACTCTGGGATGCATACCATCAGGCCTTGGGGATCTATTGGCCTTCAATCCCATCAATTTCCCCAACACCATTTCTCTACTCATACTGATTTCTTTCAGTTCCTCCCTCTCACTAAGCCCTGTGTTCCCCAACGTTTCTGGTATGATATTTGTTTCCTCCTTTGTGAAGAGAGAACCAAAGTGTGCATTTAGTTGGTCAGCCATTTCTTTATTCCCTTGTTTCTGACTGTAAGGGACCTACATTTGTCTTCACCAAACTTTTTCTCTTCACATATCTATAGAAACTTTTACAGTCAGTTTTTATGTTCCCTGCATGCTTGCTCTCGAACTCTATTTTCCCCTTCTTAATCAATCCCTTGGTCCTCCTTTGCTGAATTCTAAACTGCTCCCAATCCTCAGGTCTGTTGTTTTTCCTGGCAAATTTATATGCCTCTTCCTTGGATCTAATGCTATCTCTAATTTCCCTTATAAGCCATGGTTTGGCTACCTTTCCCGTTTTACTTTTGCGCCAGACAGGGATAAACAATTGTTGCAGTTCATCCATGCACTCTTTAAATGTTTTCCATTGCCTATCCACCGTCATCCTTTTAAGTAACGTTTCCCAATCCGTCATAGCCAACTCACGCCTCATACTTTCGTAGTTTCCTTTCCTAAGATTCAGGACCCTCGTCTCAGAATCAACAAGTCACTCTCCATCTTGATGAAGAATTCTATCATATTATGGTCGCTCGTCCCCAATGGTTCTCGCACCACTAGATTGTCAATTATTCCTCTCTCATTACACAATACCCAGTCTAGGATGGCCTGTTCTCAAGTTGGTTCCTCAACTTATTTGTCCAGAAAACCATCCCGTATGCACTCCAAGAATTCCTCCTCTATACACTCCAAGAATTTTCTCAAAAACCTTTTGGAAGTCCAGATACACCACATCAATCGCATTGCCCTCATCAATCCTCTCTGTTCCCTCATTAAAAAAACTCCATCAAGTTAGTTAAACACAATTTGCCTTTAACAAATCTGTGCTGGTTTTCCTTAATTAATCCACCCTTGTCCAAGTGACGGTTAATTTTGTCCTGGATTATCAATTCTAAAATCTTTCCCACCATCAAGGTTAAACTGACTGGCCTGTAGTTGCTCTGTTTATCCTCACACCCTTTTTTGAACAAGTGTGTTACATTTGCAATTCTGCAGTCCTCTGGCATCACCCCAATATCAAGCAGGATTGGAAGATTATGGCCAATACCTCCGGAATTTCCGCCCTCACTACCCTCAGCATCATCCCATCTGGTCCTGGTGATTTATCAACTTTTAAGTACAGCCAACCTTTATAATACCTCCTCTTCATCAATTTTTAGCCCATACAGTATCTCAACTACCTCTTCTTTCACTGTGACTTTGGCAGCATCTTCTTCCTTGGTAAAGACAGATGCAAAATATTCATTTAGTACGTCAGCTATGCCTTCTGCCTCCATACACAGATCCCTCTTTTGGTCCCTAATCAATCCCACCCCTCCTTTTACTACCCTTTTACTATTTATATGTCTACAGAAGACTTTTGGATCCTCTTTTAGGTTAGTTGCCAGTCTCTTCTCATACTCTCTCTCTGCCTCTCTCATTTCCTTTTTCATTGGCACTCTGACCCTTCTACATTCAGCCTAGTTCTCACTTGTGTTATCAAGCTGGCATCTGTCATGTGCACTCTTTTTCTGCTTCAACATACTATCTCTTTTGACATCCAGGGAGCTCTGGCTTTGGTTACTCTACCTTTCCCCTTTGTGGGAATGTACGTCAACTATACCCAGACCATGTCCTCTTTAAAGGCACCCCATTGTTCTGTTACAGTTTTGCCTGCCAGTCTTTCATTCCAATTTACTTGGGACATGTCTGTTCTCAACTCACTGAAATTGGCCCTCCTCCAATTAAGTACTTTTACTCTGGATTGCTCCTTGTCTTTTTCCATAGCTGTTCTAAATTACATGATATGGTTTCCATACTGGCACCTGATCCACTTAACCTACTTCATTCCCCAGAACCAGATATAGCAATTCCTCCTTCCTCATTGAGTCAGAAATGTATTAATCAAGAAAATTATTCTGAACAAACTTCAGAAACTCTTCTCCCTCACTGCCCTGTACACTATTCCTATCCCTGTTTATATTAGGTATATTAGGATAATTGAAGTCCCCCGATTATTATTCTACAGATCTTGCACCTCTGTAATTTCCCTGCAAGTTTGCTCCTCACTGGGACCTGAATATTCAAGGGTACATGACATTTCGGAAGGAAACAAGGAAAAGGTGGAGGGGTAGCTCTGTTAATTAAGGATGACATTAGTACAATAGAGAAGTGACCTTAGTTTTAAAAATCAAGATGTAGAATCAGTTTGGGTAGAGATAAGAAATAGTAAAGGTATGAAGTCACTTGTGGAAGCAGTTCTAGGTCCCCCTAATAGTAACCACACTGCAGGACGGGGTATACACAAAGAAATAATGGGGGCTTGTGAGAAAGGTACGGCAATAATCATGGGTGATTTTAATCTACATATAGATTGGACAAATCAGATTGGCAAAGGTAGCCTGGATGATGAATTCATAGAGTGTTTTCAGGACAGTTCTTAGAGCAGCACATTCTGGAGCCAACCAGAGAGCAGGCTATTCTAGATCTGGAATGTGTAATGAGACAGGATTAATTAATGACCTCATAGTAAAGGCACCCCTAGGTAGCAGTGATCACAATATGATTGAATTTCGCATTCAGTTTGAGGGTAAGAAGAGTGGATCTAAAACTAGTGTCTAAACTTAAATAAGGATAATTCTGAGCATTTGAAATCAGAGGTGGATAAAATAAACTGGGAAAGTAGGTTAAGAGATAGGTCAGTAGAGATGCAGTGGCAGACATTTAAGGAGATATTTTATAACACTCAGCAAAGATACATGCCAGTGAGAAAGACTCCAGGGGAAGCATGCACCACCCGTGGCTAACTAAGGAAGTTAAAGATCGTATCAAATTGAAAGAAAAAGCATACAATTCAGAGAAGTGTAGTGGCAGGTCAGAAGATTGGACAGAATATAAAAAAAAAGCAAAGACTAAAAGAATAATGAGAGAGAAATTAGAGTATGAGAGAAAGCTAGCTAGAAATATAAAAACGGATAGTAAGAGTTTCTACAGGTACTTAATAAGGAAAACAGTAAGTAAAGTGAGTGTTGGTCCTTTAGAGAGAGTGTCTGTGAAGTTAATAATGGAAAATAAGGAAATGGCGGAGGAATTGAACAGATTTTTTGCATATTTACTGTAGAGGATACAAATAACATCCCAGAAATAATTCAAGAGTTGAAAGGGAGGGAGGAAATTTAAACAATTACCATTACCAGGAAAAGGGTACTGAGAAAATTATTAAAACTAAAAGCTGACAAGTCCCCAAGTCCTGATGGACTTCATCCTAGGGTCTTAAATGAAGTGACTAGTGAGATATTGGATGCATTGATTTTAATTTTCCAAAATTCCCTCGATTCTGGAAAGGTCCTGTTAGATTGGAAAATAGCAAATGTAACTCCACTGTTCAAGAAAGGAGGAAGACAGAAAGGAGGAAACTACAGGCCAGTTAGCTTAATATCTGTCATAGGGAAAATGATGGAATCAATTATTAAGGAGGTTATAGCAGGTCATTTAGAAAATCTTAATGCAATCAGGCAGAGTCAACATGGTTTTATAAAAGGGAAATCGTGTTTGACTAATTTATTAGAGTTCTTTGAGGAAGTAACAAGCAATATGGATAAAGGGGAACCTGTGGATGTGGTGTACTTGGATGTTTAGAAGGTATTTGACAAGATGCCACATCAAAGGCTACTGAACAAAATAAGAGCCCACGGTATAGTGGGTAACATATTAACATGGATAGAGGATTGGTTAGCTAACAGGAAACAAAGAGTAGGCATAAATAGGTCATTTGCAGTTTAGCTAGCTGTAACTAGTGGAGTGACACAGGGATCAATGCTGGGGCCTCAACTATTTACAATCTATATCAATGACTTTGATGAAAGGACAGAATGTATGGTTGCTAAATTTCATGATGACACAAAGGTAGGAGAGTAAGTTGTGTAGAGGACATAAGGAGTCTGCAAAGAGATATACATAGGTGAAGTGAGTGGGCAAAGATTTGACAGATGGAGTATAATGTGTAAAAGTGTGAACTTGTCCACTTTGGCAGGAAGAATAGAAAAGCAATATATTATTTAATTGGAGAGAGATTGCAGAACTTTTGAGATGTGGAGGGATCCGGGTCCTGGTACACAAAACACAAAAAGTTAGTATGCCGGTACAGCAAGTGATTAAGAAAGCAAATGCGATGTTGTCGTTTATTGCAAGGTAAATGGAATAAAAAAGTAGAGCTATTTTCTACAGTTGTACAGGACATTGCTGAGACCACATCCAGAGTATTATGTACAGTTTTGGTCTCCTTACTTAAGAAAGGATATAATTGCATTGGAAGCAGTTCATAAAAGGTTCATTCGACTGATTCCTGGGATGAGAGGGTTGTCTTATGAGGAAAGGTTAGACAGGTTGCATCTGTATTCACTGGAGTTTAGAAGGATGATGGGTGATCTGATTGAAACATATAAGATCCTGATGGGACTTGACAGGGTGGATGTGGAAAGGATGTTTCCCCCTGTGGGAGAGACTAAAACTAGGGGCACAGTTTAAAAATTAGGGGTCTCACATTTAGGACTGAGATGAGGAGAGTTTTTTCTCTGACGGCCGTGAGTCTGTGGAACTCTCTTCCGCAGAGAACAGTGGAGGCAGAGTCATTGAATGCCTTTAAGGCAGAGGTGGACAGATTCTTGACAAACAAGGGAGTCAGAGGGTATCGGGGGTAGGCAAGAAAGTGGAGTTGAGTCCATTAACAGATCAGCCATGATCTTATGGAATGGAGGAGCAGGCTCGAGGGACTGAATGGCCTACTCCTGCTCCTAGTTTGTATGTTCGTATAGCTTTCCCATTAGTTGGTGGCCTATAGCATATACCCAGTAGTATAATGGTGCCGCTACTGTTTTTGAATGCAAGGATGAGATTTGGAAATTAAAATGTTGCTGGACTGGGAGCCAATGTAGGTCAGTGAGCTACTTGGTATGAGTTAGGATACAGGGAGCAGAGATTAGGTTGAGTTCAAATTTCAAGAAAGTGACGGGTAAGATTTCTACCTTTTCACCTTACCATTCATGGCCATTCCAGATGAACATTGACAACCTTCCACAGCTGTGCAGTCAAATTGAAAAGTGTTTTACTTCAGGTTGGAGCCAATATTAAAGAGTTGAATGAACAGAAAGATTTTGAAGTATTGCTACAGCATTGATTGAAGTAATTGATGCATGCGTTGTTTTTGAGATGGTGTGTTGGCCGTTGGCAGATATATCATTGTGGAACAGGGGAGCTCAGTCAATACTGGAGATACACATCTCAAGCAGTTAACTGCATGGCACAGCTAGCGGTAACATAAGGCAACAACTCAACTGCAGGCAACATGGAAGGTGCACTATCTGTATCTGCAGCCAAATTGAATGGACCAGCTTCCCCTTTCCAGCACGGTGCAAGGATTAGTCCAGCAGGAAGTTCGAGAGGCTGCAAATCCAGTCTACCACTTGGTCCTTTAGCAGGTGTAGGGACAATTCAGTGGCAGTGGCAATTGTGTCAACAGTGACTCAGTGGTAGCACTCTTGCCTCTAAATCAGAAAGTCGTGGGTTCAGGGGCCACTCCAGAGACTTGAGCACATAATCTAGGCTGACACTCCCAGGGCAGTACTGAAGGTCTGCTGCCTTGTCGGGGGTGCTGTCTTTCAGATGAGACATTAAATTGGGCCCTATCTGCTGTCTCAGACGGACATGAAAGATCCCACATCGACATTCAAAGTGCAGAAGAATTCTGCCTGGTGTCCTGGCCAATATTTATCCCTCAACCAGCATCACGAAAATAAATTATCTGGTCATTTACCACTTTGCCATTTATGGGACCTGGTGCACAAATTAGTTTTCTATGTTACAACAGTGACTACACTTCAGAAGTATGTCATTAGCTCCAAAGTGCTTTGGGACTTCCTGTGGAAGTAAAAGGCATGAAATAAATCAGAGAATCATAGTGTATGTCTTTTTTTTTAAATGTGAGTAGTGCTTGCCGTCTCCTGGCTTTAATGCCACAAGGGACATCTCAGGAGTTCGACCTCTTTCTCTGATCACCTTTTGGAGAGTTGACACTTCATTTTACACACCAGGCAAGAATTACAGGCCACAAGATGTTATGAAAGTGAATGAAATTTGATAAGTACTGCAGTGTTTTCAGTGGATGTATTCAGTGAGTTTTTACTTTGTGGAGAGGGTGGATTTTACACTAGAGCCTTAGAGGCGACAGGATTGGTGTGGGGCACAATTTGCTCCGACCAGAATTCAGAAAGTCCATCAAGTCCTAGCTTCCATGTACGGAACTAATGAATCTACGTAGAGTGAGGTTAAAGTGCAGACAGCTGGGGGCTTGGGAGCTCCAGTATGAGTGCAACAATTTGAAGAGCTGCACCATGCCCTTAACTTACTGTTCAATCAAAGGAGTTACGGACTATAACTTCTAAAGTGAAACAGCCAGTGTTGAGGAAAACTACATGACTTGCAGGCTTGGAGTTGGAGCTACTGCTGCAAGAGGTGCAGCAAAGAAAGGAATTTTCTAGTTTAGCTTTCGAGGGCATCGTTCCACAGGAATGCCCGAGAGTCTATGACAGTCACCATGAATACCACAGAATTGTAGACGGAAACAGCTACACAAGACCATTTCATTCCTCAAATAAATTTGACAAGAGATGCTCCTGATTATCAAGCAGATGGGTAAAGTACACAAGGTACAGGTCGCTCCCAAGCAATTATTATGTTGACAAAGAAAGAAAGGAAACAAAAGGAAGGAAGGAATTTATTTAGCACCTTTCACAACCACTGGACCTCTCTAAGTGCTTTACAGCCATTGATGTACTTTTTGAAGTGCAGTCACTGTTGTAATGCAGGAAATGCAGCAGTCAATTCACACATAGCAAGATAATGCAAACAGTAATGTGATAATGACCAGATAATTTGTTTATGTGATGTTGATTGAGGGATAACTCCCCAGTTCTTCTTCAAAAATAGCACCATGGCATCTTTTACATCCACCTGAGCAAGCAGATGGGGCCTCAGTTCAGCATCTGATCTGAAAGACAGCACCTCCAACAGTGCATCACTCCTCTATACTGCACCGGAGCATCAGCCTTGATTTTTGTGCTCAAAGCCTAGAGGGGAACTTGAACCCAGAACTTTGTGATGCAGAGGTATGAGTGCTACCGACTGAGCCACAGCTTTGGTAACAAATCAGTCAGATCTTTGTGCACCTTCTTCCACTGTTCAACATGCACACCCACACAACAGCTTCAAATTACAAAGGGAGCAATTCTTACACTTCCATCTTTAAAGGGTGTCCTGAAGAAATTCTTCCAAAGAGACCCAGGTGCACAGCGCATGATCATTTACTCACATATGCTGGGCATTTGGGTGCCTGTGTACCAACATCTCAACTCTACTTCACTACTTACAGGGTAAACTGGCTTATAACAGGAGGCATACAAGAGTATACTTCCTCTATTTTTAAGCCCTTGGGTGCTTTCGCTGTCAAAATTGCTGGGAAAGAGCTGAAGCCAGAAGGGTAAGTATGAGTTCTGTAATTTCTTTTCCCCATATTCACTCACACACAAATACACTCAAGCACAAGACCATGACATAAAGTGTACTACATAGAACATTACAGCGCAGTACAGGCCCTTCGGCCCTCGATGTTGCGCCGACCTGTGAAACCATCTGACCTACACTATTCCATTTTCATCCATATGTCTATCCAATGACCACTTAAATGCCCTTAAAGTTGGCAAGTCTACTACTGTTGCAGGCAGGGCGTTCCACACCCCTACTACTCTCTGAGTAAAGAAACTACCTCTGACATCTGTCCTATATCTATCACCCCTCAACTTAAAGCTATGTCCCCTCGTGTTTGCCATCACCATCCGAGGAAAAAGACTCTCACTATCCACCCTATCTAACCCTATCTAACCCTCTGATTATCTTATATGTCTCTATTAAGTCACCTCTCCTCCTTTCTAACGAAAACAACCTCAAGTCCCTCAGCCTTTCCTCGTAAGACCTTCCCTCCATACCAGGCAACATCCTAGTAAATCTCCTCTGCACCCTTTCCAAAGCTTCCACATCCTTCCTATAATGCGGTGACCAGAACTGCACGCAATACTCCAGGTGCGGTCTCACCAGAGTTTTGTACAGCTGCAGCATGACCTCGTGGCTCCGAAACTCGATCCCCCTACTAATAAAAGCTAACACACCATATGCCTTCTTAACAGCCCTATTAACCTGGGTGGCAACTTTCAGGGATTTATGTACCTGGACACCAAGATCTCTCTGCTCATCTACACTACCAAGAATCTTCCCATTAGCCCAGTACTCTGCATTCCTGTTACTCCTTCCAAAGTGAATCACCTCACACTTTTCCGCATTAAACTCCATTTGCCATATCTCAGCCCAGCTCTGCAGCCTATCTATGTCCCTCTGTAACCTACAACATCCTTCGGCACTATCCACAACTCCACCGACCTTCGTGTCATCTGCAAATTTACTAACCCACCCTTCTACACCCTCATCCAGGTCATTTATAAAAATGACAAACAGCAGTGGCCCCAAAACAGATCCTTGCAGTACACCACTAGTAACTAAACTCCAGGATAAACATTTGCCATCAACCACCACCCTCTGTCTTCTTTCAGCTAGCCAATTTCTGATCCAAAGCACTAAATCACCTTCAATCCCATACTTCCGTATTTTCTGCAATAGCCTACCGTGGGGAACCTTATCAAACGCCTTACTGAAATCCATATACACCACATCCACGGCTTTACCCTCATCCACCTGTTTGGTCACCTTCTCAAAAAACTCAATAAGGTTTGTGAGGCACGACCTACCCTTCACAAAACCGTGCTGACTATCGCTAATGAACTTATTCTTTTCAAGATGATTATAAATCCTATCTCTTATAACCTTTTCCAACATTTTACCCACAACCGAAGTAAGGCTCACAGGTCTATAATTACCAGGGCTGTCTCTACTCCCCTTCTTGAACAAGGGGACAACATTTGCTATCCTCCAGTGTTTATTGAAATTGAAGTCAATGGGTATCAGGGGGGAAACTCTTCACTGGTTGGAGTCACACCTAGCACAAAAGAAAATGCTTGTGGTTGTTGGAGGTCAATCATCTCAGTCCCAGGACATCTCTGCAGGAGTCCCTCAGGATAGTGTCCTAAGCCCAACCATCTTCTGCTGCTTCATCAATGACCTTCCCTCAAACATAAGGACAGAAGTGGGGATGTTCCTCACTTGATTGCACAATGTTCAGTACCACTTGCGACTCCTTAGATAATGAAGAAGTCAGCACCTGTGTGCAGCAAGACCTGAACAACATTCAGGATTGAGCCAATAAGTGGCAAATAACACTTGCACCACACATAGACAATGACCACCTCCAACAAGAGAGATTCTAACCATCTCCCGTTGACATTCAATGGTATTACCATCACTGAATCCCCCCCTACCATCAACATCCTGTGGTTTACCATTGAACAGAAACTGAACAAGACCAGCCATATAAATACCATGCTACAAGACCAGGTTAGAGACTGGGAACTCTGTGGTGAGTAACTCACCTCTTGACACCCAGAGCCTAACAGCCACTACAAGGCACAAGTCAGGAGTGTGATGGAATATTCTCCACTTGCCTGGATGAGTGCAACTTCAGTTATACTCAAGAAGCTCGACACCATCCAGGACAAAGCAGCCCGCTTGATTGGCACCCCATCCCTCACCTTAAAAGTTCAGTCCCTCCATCACCAGCACACAGTAGCGGCAGTGTGTGCCATCTACAAGATGCACTGCAACAACTCACCAAGGGTCCTTCGACAGCACCTTCCAAACCTGCGACCTCTTCCACCTGGAAGAACAAGGACAGCTGACACATGGGAACATCACCTGCTGCAAGTTCCCCTCGAAGTCACACACCATCCTGACTTGGAATTATATCACCGTTCCTTCACAGTCACTGGGTTGAAATGTGGAACTCCCTTCCTAACAGCGCAGTAGGTGTACCTATATAACATGGACTAAAGCAATTCAAGGTGGCCACTCACCACCACCTTCTCAAAGGCAATTAGGGATGGACAATAAATGCTGGTCTTGCCAGCAATGCTCACATTCCATGAATGAATAAAAAAAAAGAACTGGCTGCTGTGTTTAAGCTGCAGAAGAAGCCAGCACTCTAAGGCACCTGTTAAAAGCAGCAGTACAGGTATATCCATCCTAGTGAAGGGGGCGCACTAGATGAATCATGGGTTCCTTTTCATTTGTACCCTATGATGGCAGTAGTGTAGCAGCAAGAAGTCACTGGTTGAAGGGCCACCTCACCTTAATTCTGTAACTTCAGAGTTCATGGATTCAGAACTCATGAGGTTTCTGTTTAAGGTTTCTATCTAATCATGATTGTCTTCTGGAGTCATTTGGTATCATGTACAACACACTACGAGATCTGGTGGCTGTGGAGGATTCCATTACCCACATCTATGCATTACGAGCAGTCCCTCATTGGAACTGTAATCCATCGTGGAGCAGGCTGCGGACATTGAGTCTTGAGAGGTCCTAATTGACACAATAAATCTTCCGACGCTCACTGCTGTTATCGAGACCTTGTGCTCCAGCACAGAGTTGACTTTCCTGATGGCCTTCGATATCTGGAGTTTCAGGGGGCAGGATTTCTGTTTGCCAGAGATCTCCCACATACATCAGTGACACGTTGAGGGAGTGCCCAACAATGGGGCAGGGTTGGAGTATGCGCTGATGATGCTGCTGTCTCTCAGGGGGATGCTACATCTGGCTCGCTGACCTCTGACGTCACAAGGAGTACCGGACTACATCAGTACCAGGTGAACCGTTGCTGGGATCACTTGCAGACAATGGTTTTCATAGGTGGCACTTGTGGAGAGTGGCCTGATGACAAAATGCGTTGAAGACATGCCCAGATGTTTGCCAACAAGCTGCTGCTGTATACACAATGAATGCCACTGCAAAGGATGTCCCTGGTATGCCTTCTATATTTTATGCAGCTGGTTAGTTGGCTTTTGTAACCAGTTCCTGTGCTACTCATTCAACTGTTGGTGGCCAGCCTCTTACTATGCCTATTGATGTGTCTGAAAATAGAACATTGGCAACATCAACTTGCATTTAAATAGCACTTTTAATGTTGTGAATCATCCCAAGGCACTTCACAGCAGTGTCATCAGACAAAGAAAATCAAAACTGAGTCACAGAAGGGGACATTAGGACAGACAGCCAATAGGTTGGTCAAATTTTAAGAGTGCCTTAAAGAAGGATGGAGAGGTCGACAGGCAGGGAGGTTTAGGGGGAATTCCAGAGTTTAGGACCTAAACGTCTGAAGGCATGACAGCCAGTGATGGGGCAAAGGAAGTCGGGAATGCACAAGAGGCTAGAATTGGAAGAACACAGGGTTCTTGAAGTGTTGTAGGGCTGGAGGAGCTAGGAAGGGCCAAGGCCATGGAGGGATTTATGTCAATGACCTCTATCTTTTGTGGCTATCTGTAATAACCTTCCACATGAATTGAAACCAAAATCTCTGTAGCAGCAGTGGGAACATTCAAGACAGATGTTCCTGGTTTAAACTACAATCTACAATTCCAATGTCCTTCTGAAGTGTCGCTGTTGCCCAGTGATCATCTCTTGCTGAAATTTCTCCATGACATTGCTCCAAAAATACCTTCCTGCAGTACCTGCTTGCTCTGATCATGTCTTGTACAATACAATTTCCATAACCCAACCATCTTCACTTTTAATACTTTACTTACAAGTTTGTTAACATATTTACCAGACTGTTGCATGCTACACTGCAGAAATATACTCATACCTTACCTCTCTGCTCTCCTTTAAGTCATTCAACTTTTTCCCCCCACTTCCATCTGGATCCTTCTAGCCATGGACAGCAAGTACCTGAGTGACCCGCTTGCCCTCTTCATTGCCTATTTGGAAGCCATCCTCTCCCACTAAAATTGTCCTGGGAACACTCTATACCAGTGTTGGCCAAAAATAACTGTAACTCATCACCCGAACGAGATGTCTTGTGTTGCCACTGAGCCATTCTCCAGCACAACTGCATGCTCCACAGCTACATTAACAAGCTTGCCAACATTTGAAGTTGGCTAAATGGTTCACCACCAAAATCACATTCTCAAAACATGCATCCCTGCAATTTCATTAAAAGTTCATGAACCTCAACAAAAAAGGTTGGTCTATTTGTGGGGTGGTGCAGGGGTAGTGAGGGGAATTAAAAATTGGAATTTGGAATATTCTGAGCCCCTATCCTATCCTTCCAAACCACCAATCAGATTCCTTTCTGTGGTTCTGGCAAGAATAGCCCTGCATCCCCTTTCCTAGCACCAGTTAATTTAGTCCTTTCTCCATCTGCCAGCGATTTTTCTTCCACCAATCCTGCTGGTGATCTGTTGCACAGTTCTAGCACCTTCTTTAAAAAAAATTGCCCGACTTTCCAATTTTCCTTTGACACCCATAAACTGTATACCCTCATTCTTGAATCCTGTGCCTGACAGAAGGGCTTAATGGGATTCAAATTCTCCACACCCTGAAGATCCTGAAGATTATCAACCCCCAAAGCCCATCCTCCTTTTCTCCAGTCAGTGAAGTCCCATGGAGGACAATCTTTCCTTATAAGCCTCTTTGTATCAGCTTCTGAATTCCCTCTACAATGATTCCAACTGCAGATCTTGGAGTAGAAATTAGAACTCATCATGCCGGGCGTCAAATGGGCACAGTAAGGGCAAATTTCAGGGTCCTGCATCCCAAGTACACCTGAAAGATGTCTGACCCTAAATTAGGTCAGACTATTATTCAGGTGTTCCTGCCAACCAGTTAAAAGTGACGTTAGTCTCCCTATATATACGAATGAGCACCCCAATATCTATTTTAGGTCCCCTGGCAGAAAAAGGATTGTGATGATTACAGCAGTTGCTGGGCCAGTCTGTTCCAGGTTCTTCAGCGACCCCTGCCCCGTTACCGCTCCAGCTTCCCTTTCCAGAACTTACCTGTTGCTAATGACACAACATTCATACATTTAAAATGTGGAGGCGTGTCAGCCATTGGCCCAAAATAGGCCCAAGGCCCATTTTCAGGCTTGCCTCAGGCCTTCCAGATCAGACATGAGAGCCATGCTGACCTGCCACTGGCGATGTGCTGTTACCAGATATTACCCCATTTTCTCCCAGTAATGACCTTTAGTTCTTACCTTGACAGAACAAAAGAGAGAGTCAAGTTCAGGATGCTCAGGGATAGTCAAATTCCTAACAGTGAGAGATAGTCAAATACAGAAAACTGGGAGTTGTGCCATGTGGTTTCAGGCACGAGTTACTTCCACCAGTGTGTTAATTAATTTCACACTTCCCAAAACACCATTTACTTTCTAAAACGCAAAGTGAACACTGGTAGTTTCTCTACAGGGAGCATAACATTTCAAAGAAATATCTGTAAGTACACTCTTTTTTTCTTCACATCGTTACACAAAAATGTATGAATCGGGTTAATGTTTATGATCTGCTTGAATACAAAAGTTTGTTAAGACTGGAGTTGCAGTTTCCCCACAATTAAAGCTTGTCCCACACCACCAAGCAGTCTGGCCAGCTCATGTTCACTAAGATCCTGACCCTCCATACATTCAGGTTTACATAGGATTTACACAGCACAGCAAGCAGGGCCTGGGCAGCCAGAATGGAAGTGGGGTCAGTGCGTTAGTAATGATTTCAAACAGGGAAGTGTTACACCATTAAACCATCACAGTAATAAAGAACAAATACCTTCATCAGCATCTGACAAATACTCAGCTTCACTGACAATTTCAGGAACACTGGCTTTACGAACTGTGTGGTTTGAATAAAGATCATGATATTACCAAAATCATTCCAAACCTATTCACTAAAACATATGACTAGAGTGTGGAAATCACAGACTGCAGTGTTCTTAAAAAAAACATATTCATTGGATTTCACATTGGGTAAATGATGCTTTACAAAATTCAGGTAGTTCCGTTAAAGAGAAACGGGAAGCATCAGATTTTGAAGGAATATCTTAAGTTCCAAGGTAACCGACAAAGCTGCAAATTGTGTGGCAGATAGATATGCGTGGAGAAAGAGCTCATACCAAGAAAGAAGATCAGGGAGCAACGATCAGGAAATAAGGGAGAAAGCGGGGCAGAGAGAGAGAGGGAGAGGGATATACACAGAAAGAGGACCAGGACAGAGAGAATGAGAAAGGGACACAGAGAAAAAGAGAGGGGTAGGGACACAGGGAGAGAGACAAGGATACAGAGAAAGAGAGAGACAAGGACATTGAGAGAGAGAACTGGACACTGATAGAGAGACAAGGACACAGGGAAAGAGATGGGCATGGAGACAGGGAGAGAGAGAGAGACAAGGACACAGGGACAGGGACGCAGGAAAGGAGAGGGACAGGGACGCAGGGAAGGAGAGGGACAGGGACGCAGGGAAGGGGAGGGACAGGGACGCAGGGAAGGGGAGGGACAGGGACGCAGGGAAGGGGAGGGACAGGGACGCAGGGAAGGGGAGGGACAGGGACGCAGGGAAGGGGAGGGACAGGGACGCAGGGAAGGGGAGGGACAGGGACGCAGGGAAGGGGAGGGACAGGGACGCAGGGAAGGGGAGGGACAGGGACGCAGGGAAGGGCAGGGAAGGAGAGGGACAGGGACAGGGACACAGGGAAGGAGAGGGACCGGGACACAGGAAAGGAGAGGGACCGGGACACAGGAAAGGAGAGGGACCGGGACACAGGAAAGGAGAGGGACCGGGACACAGGAAAGGAGAGGGACCGGGACACAGGAAAGGAGAGGGACGGGGACACAGGGAAAGAGGGGGACGGGGACACAGGGAAAGAGGGGGACGGGGACACAGGGAAAGAGGGGGACGGGGACACAGGGAAAGAGGGGGACGGGGACACAGGGAAAGAGGGGGACGGGGACACAGGGAAGGGGAGGGACAGGGACGCAGGGAAGGGCAGGGAAGGGGAGGGACAGGGACGCAGGGAAGGGCAGGGAAGGGGAGGGACAGGGACGCAGGGAAGGGCAGGGAAGGAGAGGGACGGGGACACAGGGAAGGAGAGGGACGGGGACACAGGGAAGGAGAGGGACGGGGACACAGGGAAGGAGAGGGACGGGGACACAGGGAAGGAGAGGGACGGGGACACAGGGAAGGAGAGGGACGGGGACACAGGGAAGGAGAGGGACGGGGACACAGGGAAGGAGAGGGACGGGGACACAGGGAAGGAGAGGGACGGGGACACAGGGAAGGAGAGGGACGGGGACACAGGGAAGGAGAGGGACGGGGACACAGGGAAGGAGAGGGACGGGGACACAGGGAAGGAGAGGGACGGGGACACAGGGAAGGAGAGGGACGGGGACACAGGGAAGGAGAGGGACGGGGACACAGGGAAGGAGAGGGACGGGGACACAGGGAAGGAGAGGGACGGGGACACAGGGAAAGAGAGGGACGGGGACACAGGGAAAGAGAGGGACGGGGACACAGGGAAAGAGAGAGACAAGGACACAGGGAGCGAGAGAGACAAGGACACAGGGAGCGAGAGAGACAAGGACACAGGGAGCGAGAGAGACAAGGACAGAGAGACAAGGACACAGGGAGAGAGAGAGACAAGGACACAGGGAGAGAGAGAGACAAGGACACAGGGAGAGAGAGAGACAAGGACACAGGGAGAGAGAGAGACAACGACACAGGGAGAGAGAGAGACAACGACACAGGGAGAGAGAGACAAGGACACTGGGACAGAGAGACAAGGACACAGGGAGAGAGAGACAAGGACACTGGGAAAGAGGTGCAGGGACGGCCCTCATGAGAGGCAAAGAGAAAGGTGTGTGAAGAATGGGGAGGGGTAGGTGGGGGAGAAGAACACTTAGGAATGGGGTAACAGGAGCACATGGAGGGACAGGAAGGGAGGTGACTTGGGATAGGCTCACAGTTATCTGCTGAGAAGGACAAGCAGCTATAGAAGTTTTCTTCACCCATTTTCTCCCTCTCTCCTGTAGTTGTTGCTCTCTGTGGCATATACCCCCGCAGTTGCTGGCAGTTGGCCACTACGTAACTGCTGTATGTGACCATTTCTGATGTGATAGCTTTTTCAGCAAGGCTTGCCATGCCATTTGAAGCTCACGCCTTCTTGCCCAACATCCTCAGACATGCACTGTCCAGCAGTGATCACTGAATAGCCACCAGGAGTGGGATTGACAGCTAACTTTCCCTTCCCCACGCCGGTGGCGCTAAGGCCTATTGAGCCGACTCACTCGTGGAGATCAGTTGAATCAACACCAGCCAGGGAAGGGACCTGGGCTCCTCCTGATCTGGTTCAATGCAGTGCCTCCAGTGAACAGTTTTCAGCCTTTATGGACATTATTTTGAAATCCAAACAACACCACAGTCTTAGCGATACATAGTATTATGGTCTATTCTTGAAAGGAAAACATAAGGGAAGAAAGCCTCACCTAGAATAATAAGACTTTTCATTTATATCAAGTCTTTTGGATCAAGTGGATAGTAAATTAATGGGTACACAACGCCAACTGGGAAAATGCAAATCAGAAATGGGAGTACATACAAAATCAACCCATTACAGGCCAGCAGGGATAGTTTTGGAGAAAAACATTTCAACATTTCTCCTTTACCTTCATCATCAGATACATCCAGAACCTCGTTCATAGTTTCAGGAACGTTTAGCTTATGTTTTTCTGTCACAGACTGTGGAAAAAGATAGTGTTTTAATGACAGTCAGGAGTCACATCAGATCAGATTTAGTATTTATATTCAACTGCACCATTTAAGCTGGTACTGATAAACACAATCCATAGACAACATGATTATGGTACAGAATATAAGAGGTAGGCCTGATTGAAAATGAATTTACCATCGTGGTCGTCAATGTTTCCTCTGTAACCACCTTCAAAGTATCAACCACTGAGATATAACCTAGCCGCTTAGCAATGGCCAAAGCAGTATTCCCGTTCTGAAAAAAAGAACAATCATGACCTCACAACAGAAAAAAATTAAACTGTCTGTAAGACTGCAATGGAAGCAATTGTGATCTTCATTCTGAGGGATCCCAGTTCTGAAAAATAACACCTCTTTAAAAGTCAACTGATAAATGTACAGAATGGCCTGAATCTGAAGCTTTAGAAGATGATTCTCCTAGCCTCCACCTCAGGTTGGTTTTTCTGTAAAAAAAAAAAAAATTGAGGAACATAATTTTTCTTCTACATAGTTCAATCTCCCTTTGTGGTGCATGGATAGAGACAGCATCTGAGAGAGAGAATGTGAGAGACAGACAGAAAGAGAGAGCGTGAAAGAGAGAGCATGAGTGTATGTGAATGTGAGAATTGAATGAGTCAGAGAATTGAAAGAATGAATGAGTGTGTGAGAGAGTGTTGAAGAGTGTGTGTGAGATTGAGTGTATGAGAGTGTGTGTGTGTGGTAGCATGAGTGAGTGTGTGCATGAGAGATTGTGGAGTGAGCACACAAGAGAGCGCAAGAGCTTAAGAAATTGGAGCAGGAGTAGGCCATTCGGGCCATCAAGCCTGCCCCGCCATTCAATAAGATCATGGCTGATCTGCCTCAGGCCTCAACTCCTCTTTCGTGCCAGCTGCTCATAGCCGTCAACTCCCATAAGCAAGAGAGTGTGCATGCAAGACAGCATGTGAGACAGAGCCCATGTGAGACAGCATGAGTGAGAGTGTGACAGCGTACGTGACAGAACAAGCGTCTCCTTGCTTGCTAAGCTTACAGAAATTGGGTACAGGAATTATCCCATCACTGTTTTTTTCCTCTCCTCTGCTAGGTTTCTTCAACATATATTTAAACATCTACATGCTGGCTAATATATAAATATAAACATTCCTATCAAAATCCTATTAAACAGACAGAGCGTGGACCTGAGCAGCAGCAGTATCTAGTCAATGAAAAAAAAAATCAAGAGTGACATCACTGGGCAACATGTAGGTTATCGGTTGGTGAGTGTTACTGTTGTCTTTTTTTCCCCCAAGAAGTTAGGGCAATGAGTTAAATGAAGAAATTTAGCTAGTTGGCTATTAAGTTTTAAGCTTGGTAAGCTTTAAGTAGGCTTAAGTCTAAGACAGACTTAAGTTTTATTTCTGGAAAGTTTAGATAACAGTCCAATAAATAGGAGCACAGCAGGGCAAGTCTGGTTGGATGTGCTTCCCATGCCATGTGGGAACTCCAGGATGTTTTTTGTCTCTGGATAACCACATGGGCAGGAAGCGTCATCAGTTGGAGAAGCTCGAGCTTGGGATTTCAGAGTTTAAGCAGCAGCTGGAGTCACTGCAGTGCATCCGTGAAGCTGAAAGCTATATGGATAGCAAGCTTCTGGAGGTGGTAATCCTGCAACTTAAGAGTGTGCAGGCAGAGGGGGAATGGGTGACCGCAGGCAGTCAAAGAGAACCAGAGAGGTAGTGCAAGAGTCCCAAGTGCATCTCACACTCTAACTGGTACTCAGTTCTGATTCCCCTGGGGAGTACAGCCAGAGCCAAGGCTACAGCACCATGGGCAGATCAACTGTACAGGAGTGGAGCAGGAAGCTCAGGAAAGCAATAAGGATAGGAGATTTAATGGACAGGGGAACTGACAGGCGTCCCTGTGGCCACAGATGTGACTCCAGGATGGTATGTTGCCTCCCTGATGCCACGATCAGAGATGTCACGGTCAGAGATGCCACAGAGTGGCTGCAGAATATTCTGAGGGTCGAGGGTGAACAGCCAGAGGTCATGATCCATGTTGATCATGATCACCAATGACACAGGTAGAAAAAAGGATGAAGTCATGAAGGCAGATTTCAGGGAGCTAGGAAAGAAATTAAAAAGCAGGGCCTCAAAGGTGGTCATTGGTGGATTACTCCCAGTGCCACAAGCTAGTGAGTACAGAAACAGGAGAATAGTGCAGCTGAATGCATGGCTGGAGAGATGGTGCAGGAGGGAGGGCTTTAGACTCCTGGGCATTGGGACAAGTTTTGGGGGATGTGAGACCTTCACCTCAACAGAGCCAGGACCAATATTGTAGTGGGGAGTTTTGCTCGTGCTGTTGGAAAGAGTTTAAACTAGCATGGAAGGGGGATGGGAACCTGGGTTTAGAGTCAGAAGGAAGAGAAGCAAAACTGGAAATAGAAGGCAGAAAATTAGTAAGTGAGTGTGGACGAGTGTGAAGAATCAAAGGCTAGAAAATAGAAAAATAAGTTGTTCAGTGATTAGTGGTATATACTCTCTCAGAGAGTAAGACTACACTTTTTACTGGCAGGGGAGGGATCCTGAAAAAACAAGACAGCATGGAGTGCTGATGGCTTTGCCATCAGAAACTCTTTGCTCAGCATGATAAAGCCACCTTCAAATGGCTCAGAACGCATACTATCCATCCGACTGCTCACCACCTCTGGTAGAGTACACCTACTCAGCATCTATGCTCCAACACTCTGCTCCCCACCTGAAGTTAAAGACCAATTCTACAAAGAACTCCATAATATCACTAGTACCATTCCTAATACTGAACATTTGTTCCTGCTGGGGGACTTTAACGCCAGGGTTGGGGCTGACCATGACTCATGGCCCTCCTGCCTTGGGTGCTATGACATTGGAAGGATGAATGAGAATGGACAGAGACTGCCGGAGTTGTGTACCTATCACAACCTC